>NC_081181.1:23992608-24216183 GCF_029867415.1 Vicia villosa | reverse complement strand
GTTAGGGTGGTTAGTTTGCAGTGAAATTAGTTGCATATACAAAAACGAAAATAAAACTCATATGTACATGAAGAGCTTTAAGTGCTTTATACGACTCTCATATGTCTATATTTAGAGCTCAATCTTACTCTATAATGTTTGAGGAGATGATTAGAAGTGTTTATTGGTATTGATATTGATTGGAAATTTGAATTTGAAAATTACAAAGTATATGCAAATTTTGAGAATTTTTGTGATATTTCTTGCTATACTCTTGCCCTATTTCGTGTGTCCCCCCTTTTGCTGAAGTATGATGCTTCTTTTATAGCCCAAAGTTGCTTGGAACTCAAGCTAAGAAGCTTTGTTGTCTTTGTTGAAAGTTTGATTTTTAAAATATTAAAAATCTTTGAATTGTTGACCAAGCTTGACTCCATTCAATGCTCTTGTCTTGCTCTTCAATTCTTGCAGAAAAAATGAAGATTCCTTGAAGTGAGTCATACTTGGAGGCCAAGCAACCATTATCCATGCATTTTCCTTTTAATTTTAATCTTAAAGTAAGATAAAATTATGCAAAAAATGGCCAATAAAGATGTGGGCTTTGTCTTGGTCGTGGGAGGCCCATAGTAACATGGCAAAGATGTTTGGACCATAAAAACTTGGACTCATTTGGAAAAAAAACATTTTTGAGCAATGTTGATTTCATGCATTTTCCCAAAATTTAGCCAACTTCAACAAGGTGTAAATCCTTCAATTTTTGTCATATGAAGGAGATCTTGCACTTTTTGGAAACCTCAAAGAGTCCTCTAACCAATGTCTTTGGTCTCATATCAAAATGATTTTTGGTTCTCCTTGTGTGTCCATTTGAAAAAAGTGTCTTTTTGTTGACTTTGAAAATGACCTGTAATGTCTTTGGCCATATTTTTCAAATGGTGAATGCTATGACCATGGGATCAATTGCATTTGAAAGATAATTGAATTTCCTTCAAAATGAGCTTTGGTTGACATTTTTTGGATGAAGGATGAGAGAGTTATGATCAGTCAAAGTTGAGTTGACTTTTCAGGCAAAAACCCTAATTTTGAATCTTAGGGTTTTGTTGATTTTTGATCTTTCCTTGATGAATTGTGATCATCCAATGATCAAATGTTGAATCCTTTGACAAAATATGGACTTTGACAAAAAATTTCATTTTTGACTGTCAGTTGACTTTTTTGGTCAAACGGGTCGTCTGTTGACTGTTTGAGCTGCTGACGGTGCGTCTGAGTGAATTGAAGTTTGAAAATTTGTATGATGGTACTTTGAGATGTATGGATGTATATGAAATCCATTTGAGCTCTCAAAACTTGTTGCTCCTGTTAAAACAAGAAAAACCCTGATTAGGGACTGTCTGTATAGGAGGCAGTTAAGCGTACCTGATTTTTGTGCAGTGTTGAGTTTCTGCTAATCATGTGATATTCAGAAGACTTCTAACACAAAAATCTTGGAAATTTGAATTGTGAATGATTGATTTGATTGATTGTACAAATCACTGTGAATTGTACTGTCTGCAGTTTGTCTGTCAACCGACTGTTCGTGTACTGAAGCAGCAGTTAAAGTGAAAAATCAACCGTCAAAGTTAATTTTCTTTTTTTTTTTTTTGTTGTTATTTTTGTTTTTGTTTTATGTGAAAAATGAAAGTTTATTTACATGACTTGTTAGAAAAACACAGACATAATAAATAACTAATATTTACGGTATGCGGGCAAAATTACCGATAATAACCCTGAAAATCATTTAATGCACAGAAATAGGAATATTTGACTGGCAGAAAACACACAAAATATTATCTTAGTAACTAAGCAATATTATGACAAATAGTACAACATTTAATACTGACAGTACAAATATCACATACTATATTGAACAGTACGACGAATAAACGGTACATTTAAGAAATAAGAAATACGGCAAATTTTAAGAATGACGATTAATGACCCATGCTATGAACAATAACATGTAGATGATTGGGAGCATAACCATTGCAGGTCCACACTCCTCAGGACTGTGCAGGCAGAAGAAAGTTGTGATCACCGTAGCAATGGTGACGACTGTAAGAAGCAGTGTTTCTATCCATTTTGCCATTTTTGCTAGGGAAGAAGAAATGATGGATTATGAGGTAGGAATTTGAAAGATGATTTAGAATTTGATGTGAGATTTGTGGGAAGAATGAGAGGTATTTATAGAATGGAAAGATGATAGAGACGTTGGGGAATGATGTGATTCCGTACAAAAGGAAATTTGAGTGGTAGTGAGATTTGAAAGAAAGTGTAAGGTATTGTTGGGAAAAGAGAGATGGATAGAATAAAGTTGAGATTTGAATTTGAAAGGATAGATTTGAAAAGATTTTGAAAATAATGGAATATAGCACAAAAGTTAGTGGGAAAACAAAAACAATTGTTACCAGTACAGTGTGAGTTTCCTGCTTTTGCGCCTGCAAAAAGATTTAACCCTGCATGAACTGTGTTAGTACTATTTATCTGTAAAATAAATAAATAGTATTTGTGAAGTAAAGAACAGTATTTGGCGTTTGCGTAAGAATAAATTCCACTGTAAGCCAAGTTACTGTGTAAGAAAAATTCTGAAAACCAAGTTCTTCATATGTCAGGATATTTTGAAAAAATCCATGTTTATATGAGACTCTTAATTTTCATATTGAAACTTTCCTGAAAAAAGAAGTGGGCAAATTTTGGGGTATAACAGTTGCCCCTATTCAATCTTCTTAAACCTGAAGAGATTGTCTGAAATCTGAGGGTAGAAGATGATTGAATAAATAGATGCCCTGAAAATTTGCACTTACCTTGATCAGCAGAGATGTTGGAAGTTGCATTTGAATGTTGTCTGTGAAATGTTGTTGGCAGATTGAAACATTACCTGAGATGGGCTTTCGGATGCCACCTGGACAATGTGTTGATGGTTTGTTCATCAGAATGAATCTGTTGATTATATCTTGATGAAGGATTTGAAAGTTGATCATTGTGGAACCGTTTGAGGTATCACTTTAGATCTGCAATGTTAGATCGTTCTGGAACCGTCTGGGGTTTCGCCTTAGATCTGCAATGTTAGATCGTTCTGGAACCGTCTAGATCTGTAATGCTAGATCGTTCTGGAACCGTCTGAGGTTTCGCCTTAGATCTGTAATGTTAGATCGTTCTGGAACCGTCTGAGGTTTCGCCTTAGATCTAGCAATGTTAGATGATAAATGAGTTGAGAATGAGAGTTCTTCAGAGTGAATCTTTGGTTTGATTGTATCTGAAAGGACTGCTTGTCTGAATAAGTTTCAGGATGAACACTGCATGTGAGTGAGAACATCTTTGCTGAAGACATCTGTCTACCTGAAAAATCAAGTTAATAATATGCGATGTCTATGATGCATGTATGATATGAGATCCTCGAGCTAGAGGAGAAATATGCAAGTTATGTTGTGTATGAATATGCGTATGATGCATGATTGTGAATGTGAATATGAGTGTGAATGTGATGCATGGTTTATGCAGCTTAGAGCGTGTCAAGCTCCTGATTGGGAAAATAAATCCCAGCTTAGTCGTCAAGAAATGAAGGCATTGTGATTGGGAAAATAAATCCCTGCTAGCCATTTGGAAGTGAAGGCATCGTGGTTGTTGATGATCTTCTGTCTCGCTTGAGTACCCTGGGTTGGGGAAATTCTTTGAGAACCAGGATGTTCTATTGAAGGATCTTTGATTACTGCTCGGGGATGAACAGTAGTTTTGAGAGTTCGGACTGTGACGCCCTTTGGAGTGGGAATGAGGAAGATGCATAATCCTCCGATGCACTATCTGACCAAGTTTGGGTGCGGAGATCACACCTTCTGAAGACAGTAATCTGGAACAACCCTGCTGGGGAATAAGACTTCTTTCGAAAGAAAAATCTTTTTGAGGGATTTGTTGAGGAATGTGTCTCCATTGGGGAAACTTCCTTCTGATGCTGGTTTAGGATAATGTCCAAATAATTGGGACATGTCCGGAATGCTATTCCTGTTTTTCCTGGTAAACATCAATCATATTCAAATGCATATGTTCATTCAAAATATCATTGGGATGCTCGCGTATTCAAAACAGAAAAAATGAAAATGTTAGTTATAAGCTGCATTGATTTTTGAAAAGGTGCCGTGATAGGCGGATTAGTATAGGGAGACAACAATCCTAGAAGTAGGAAATTGTCAGAAAGTTTTGAAAAGTATTTATGAAAAGAAATAGCTATGTGAGAACGATCCAGTCAAGTTTCAATTCTGCTATTGCCAATCTGTCTTCGAGCATCTCATCCCTCACTTGTTGGAAGAAAGTGATTGGACTGATCGGTGTCTTTGAGGTGTTGAACCTTGTCGGTGAGTAGGCAGCTGAGCGGGACATAGTTGTATGCTTTATTCCCTAATTTTTGCCTAGGCTGCCCTTTCAGGTTTTCAGCCTACCGGGATTGTATTTGTTTTGTCTCTAATTTTTGCCTGGATCGCCCTTTCGGGTTTTCAATCCACCGAGACGCTCATTTTTGCCTAAGTTGCCCTTTCAGGTTTTCAACTTAGCGAGCTGTATTTTTTTTTTTAAGCAAAGTACTTTTTGACTATGTCCGCATTCACAGGGTGTGGGAAATCCTCGCCATCCATGGTGGTAAGCAACATGGCACCGCCGGAGAATATTTTCTTGATTATGAATGGTCCCTCGTAGGTGGGGGTCCATTTGCCTCTGGGATCACCTTGTGGTAAGATGATGCGTTTGATAACCAAGCCACCAGTTTGGTATGCTTGACTTTTGACTTTCTTGTTGAATGCTTTGATCATGCGCTTTTGGTATAGCTGGCCATGACAGATAGCTGCAAGTCTTTTCTCATCGATCAAGTGTATTTGGTCGAATCGAGTTTGAATCCAATCGTCTTCGTCTAGATCGGCTTCTTTCATGATCCTTAAGGAAGGAATCTGGATTTCGATTGGGAGAACTGCTTCCATACCGTAGACTAACGAGAATGGAGTTGCCCCTGTTGAAGTACGCGCAGATGTGCGATAACCATGAAGAGCAAAAGGTAACATCTCATGCCAGTCTTTGTAGGTTACTGTCATCTTTTGTATGATTTTCTTGATGTTTTTGGTTGGCGGCTTCGATAGCGCCGTTCATCTTTGGTCGATATGGAGAAGAATTATGATGTTTGATCTGGAACTGCGTGCAGAGTTCAGTAATCATTTTGTTGTTTAGATTCGTGCCATTGTCAGTGATGATCCTTTCGGGGATGCCGTACCGACAAATGAGATTGTGCTTGATAAACCTGGCTACCACATTCTTGGTAACAGAAGCATATGAAGCTGCCTCTACCCACTTTGTGAAGTAGTCAATAGCGACCAGGATAAAGCGATGTCCGTTGGAAGCAGTAGGTTTGATTTCTCCAATCATATCAATACCCCACATTGCGAAAGGCCAAGGAGCCGTCAGAACGTTTAATGGAACTGGAGGTACATGCACTTTGTCGGCATATATCTGGCATTTGTGACAAGTTTTGGAATGATGATGGCAATCTGTCTCCATGGTAGACCAGTAGTAACCTGCTCTCAAGATCTTTTTAGCCATTGTATGTCCGTTGGAATGAGTACCGAAGGTACCATTGTGTATGTCTTCCATGATTTGTTCTGCTTCCTTCTTGTTTACGCAACGAAGTAAAGTCGAGTCATGGTTGCGCTTGTACAAAGTTCCATTGCTTAGGAAGAATTTGGAGGCAAATCTCCTTAGAAACTTTCTGTCGTTAATAGATGCCCCTTCAGGGTACTCCTGGGTTTCGAGATACCTTTGTATTTCATGGAACCATGATTTGTCTTCCATTTGTTTGGTATCGATCTCATTGCAATAGGCTGGTTCGTCTTGCCTGTAAATGGTGATCATAGGAGCTTCGTCGTCCCAATTGACTTTGAACATGGATGACATGGTAGCTAAGGCATCAGCTAGTTGATTTTCTTCGCGTGGGATGTGTTCGAAAGTGATCTCCTCGAAGTAAGGAATCAAACTCAACACATGTTCTTTGTATGGAATTAGATTTGGGTGCTTTGTGTCCCATTCCCCTTTGACTTGGTAGATTACCAAGGCCGAGTCTCCGTAGACTTCAAGGAATTTGATTTTTAGATCAATTGCAGCTTTGAGACCCAGAATGCATGCTTCGTATTCGGCTATATTGTTGGTGCAATTGAAACACAATCTGGCGGTGAAGGGTGTATGACCTCCTGTGGGGGAAATGATCACAGCTCCGATGCCATTGCCGAGCGCATTAGAAGCTCCGTCAAAAACCATAGTCCATCGGGATCCTGGTTGTTTGTAGTCATTGACTAGCATAATGTCTTCGTCTGGGAAGTCAAAGTTCAATGCCTGATAATCATCTACTGCTTGATGAGCTAAATGATCAGCTACCACACTTCCTTTGATTGCTTTTTGCGAAATGTATTGAATGTCATATTCTGTTAGGATCATTTGCCATCTTGCAATCCTTCCAGAGAGAGCAGGTTTTTCGAACACGTATTTGATTGGATCCATCTTGGAGATCAGGAAAGTGGTGTGATTTAGCATATACTGTCTTAGTCGGCGAGCCGCCCATGCTAAGGCACAGCAAGTTTTTTCGAGTAGTGAGTATCTTGTTTCACAATCGGTAAACTTTTTGCTAAGATAGTAGATTGCGTGCTCCTTTCGACCGGAATCGTCATGTTGTCCGAGTACACACCCCATTGAATCTTCTAACACAGTTAGGTACATTATCAGAGGTCTGCCTTCCACAGGAGGTAACAAGATTGGCGGTTTTTGAAGGTATTCTTTGATTTTATCAAAGGCTAACTGGCATTTGTCATTCCATCTTTCCACTTGATCTTTCTTCAGTAATTTGAAGATTGGCACACAAGTAGGAGTCATATGGGCAATGAATCTGGCTATGTAGTTTAGACGTCCCAAGAATCCTCTGACTTGTTTCTCGGTACGGGGTATAGGCATTTCTTGAATGGCTTTGACCTTGGCAGGATCAACCTCAATACCTTTACTGCTGACGATGAAACCTAAGAGTTTACCGGATCTTACTCCAAAGGTACACTTGTTCGGGTTCAGTCGCAATCTGTATTTCTTGAGTCTGTCAAACAGCTTGTGTAAATGACTCAAATGTTCTTCTTCGGTGTTGGATTTTGCGATCATGTCATCGACATACACCTCTATTTCCTGATGAATCATATCATGAAATAGTGTTACCATTGCTCGTTGGTAGGTAGCTCCAGCATTTTTTAGACCAAAGGGCATTACTTTGTAACAAAAGGTTCCCCAGGGAGTTGTGAAGGTTGTTTTTTCCATGTCTTCGGGTGCCATCTTGATTTGATTGTACCCTGAGAATCCGTCCATAAAGGAGAATACCTTGCATTGTGCGGTATTGTCAACTAGTACATCGATGTGCGGTAAAGGGAAATCATCTTTAGGGCTTGCCCGGTTCAGATCTCTGTAGTCTACACACATTCTGACTTTCCCGTCTTTTTTGGGTACCGGCACGATGTTAGCTATCCAAGGAGGATAACTTACAACTTTTAGGAATCCGGCATTGAATTGTTTTTCAACCTCGTCTTTGATCTTTTTTGACATATCAGGCTTACTCCTTCGCAGTCTCTGTTTGACCGGAGTGCTTCCTTCTTTGATTGGCAGGCGATGAACTACAATGTCCGTGTCAAGGCCAGGCATATCTTGATAAGACCAGGCGAATATCTCGGCGTAGTCTTGCAACAATTGAATCAGTCTTTGCTTGACACTGTTTTCTAAGTCAGCCCCAATTCTGACCTCTTTCTTTTCTTCGTCACTGCCCAAGTTGATGACCTCAATCGGCTCCTCATGAGGCTGTATGGCTTTTTCTTCTTGTTCTAGAAGTCTTGCAATTTCTCTTGGCACTTCACAATCTTCCTCACTTTCGTCCTCAGTTTGGTAGATCGGATTTTCAAAGTCATGACGGGCAATAGCAGAGTCGTTATTGACTGGATCCAGCGTGTATGTGAATCTGCATGGTAGATATGTGAGTGTGTATGAAGAGAAAAACATAGCTATTTGAAAGCGAATAAAGAAAGAAAAAGGATCACAAAATTTTGAACATGCAAGCATCCCATGACAAACCCTTTTTATAGAAGGACCGTTGTGCTAAGGCACACGGCTTTCAAGCTCATGGTTCGATTGTTCAGGAACCACTTTTATCTTTGCACAATATACACAAAGAAAACAGGAAATGGCATTTACTCCTGATCAAAGGAGATCACATCCTCTGCTTTCCAGTTGTTCAATCCACCGTTGTTAGCAGGGAGCACCCAGCTGTTCCAGTTGCAGTTGTTCTTTTCGTCTTCCGTAGCATTGATTCCGCTAGTGGGAAAATGCGTAGGTAATTCCTCAGGATAAGTTGGATGATTTGTTGGATATGAGAATCCAGGTGGAGGTCCCTCTATTGGCTGAGCGAGATGCTCGATAAGGCCGTCCCATGCAGTAGGAATGATGTTTTGAATAGAGACTTGTGCATCCTGATAAGGAGTGTACTGTGACAGAAAATAACCTTCGTTGTTTGGCATCTTCCTGGCTTCTTCAAGAGCGAAGTTGTCGTCGTACTGTTCGTCCCATCCAGTCGGGACAATGTCTTTGATGGGAGTTGAAAAGCTCGGAGGAGCGGAATATTTCACCATATAGTCGTATTTGCCGCTGGGTTCTCCTAGCGTGTCCCATACTTCTTTGGGTGGATTTTGATATTGCTGAGTGACGGGACTTGTGATACTTCCGTCATTTTGATTACCCTCTTCTGTTGGAGTAAGATCTTCCAGAGCAATGTAAGAATTCTGAGGTGTGATATACTGGTAGTTGTAACCGTCATTTGGTCCTCCCACAGCATCCCACATTCCCATGGTAATGGGTGGAATTTCGTCTGGATATGGCTGAATGATGTGGTTCAAGTATGTCCCTTCATCATCAATGGCGTTTACTTCTTGGCTGGCGAAGTGTGATATTAACCCTTCAGAGCGAGGATTTTGATCATTCTTTTGATTTTCACCATTATAGCCCAGACCTAGCTTGTCGGACTTGTAGGGTATATCAGGGAGTTGTCCCCATACTGTGCGATCACCCTGTTCAATCATGGCTTTGGCATCTTTGAGAGAAGCCATAGTTGTAGCTGGAGTAGCAGGAATATGCTTGGTGGTAGAGATATCTGGAGATACAACCTCAAAAGCTTGATACGGAGTTTCGATGGATTCGCCCTCCATCTCAACATACTTGTCGTTGCTCAAGTGACTGACCATATATTCTTCTTCGCCATAGACTGTGACAACCTTTCCTTTTACTGGGTATTTTAACTTCTGATGCAGGGTAGAAGTTACAGCGTTTGCCCCATGTATCCAAGGGCGTCCTAGTAAACAGGAGTATGTTGGAAGAACGTCTATTACGGAAAAGATAACATCGAAAGTTTGAGAGCCCACTCTGATTGGGAGCTTAACTTCTCCGTACACCGTTCTTGTTGACCCATCGAAGGCTCTTACAACCACATCACTTGGTTGTAGCACAACTCCTTTGAAGTCAAGTTTTTCCAGTATTACCTTTGGTAACACGTTTAGAGAGGAACCATTGTCTATTAGCACATGAGACAGAGTGGTGCCGTTGCATTCGATAGAGATGTGCAGGGCCTTGTTGTGATTTCTTCCAGCAGGAGTTAGATCCACATCAGAGAAACCAAGACCATTGGGCACTGTAAGACTGGCGACACAATTCTCAAATTGGTCGATTGGGATTTCTTGAGGCACATGCGCAGCTTGAAGGAACTTCATTAGAGCTTTAGCATGAGCTTCTGAATATTTTAGCAGAGATAACATTGAGATTTTTGAAGCAGTATGCCCCAGTTGCTCGACAATATTGTAATCACTTTTGCAGATGATTTTCAATATTTCGTCCATCTCTTGCTTTGATGGATCCTCAGCAGTGATCTCTACCGGATTTTGAACTGGTTCGATCAGTGGCTCTTTGCCTCGAGTGTTGATATCTGGAATAGGAATTGGAACCTGGATTGGACTAGCAGCAATATTTGGAGAAATTTCTGGTGAAAAGATTCTTCCACTTCTCGTGATCTTGCTAGTGCCTGCAATGTTACTTACAGCTGAAGTAGTTAGTGTTGCGTCCTCTTTAGTCGAGGGATCCTGCTTAACTCCATGAATGTAAACATTAGTGTCATATCCCCATGGGACAGCTTTGTCTGAGGAGTATGGAAATGGAGTTGGTCTAGCAATGACTACTGATGCCACTTTGAGTGTAGCAGAAAGTTTGAATGGAGCCTTGGTAGAGATTTTGAATGGTAAGCTGGAGATCACTGAGACGTCTTCCATTCTTATCCCGTTGGCAAAGACTTTGCCCAACATGTCCATAGAAGGGAGCCTCTCAAACATAATGATACGGCGATCCATGTGTTTTTGAATTCCCATCTTTAGATTTTCACAACCATTGGGTTGGCGTGAGCAATAAAAGCAGTCGGGATCACAACCTGGAAAGTAACCAGCTTGGATGAACTTTCTTTTGACTTCGAGGAGTGGAATTGATACTTCGTTCACATCATAAATGTAAACTGTGTCTATGATAGCATTAACAGTTTTGTCATGCTTTGGCATAGGTGCTGTGATGACATTTGGAGTTTCTGGAGGATCGAACTCAATTTCTCCAGCATCTATCATGTCTTGGATTTTATTTTTCAGGGCCCAGCAGTGATCTGCGTCATGTCCTGGACAGTTTGAATGATAGGCACATGTTGCATCAGGGCGATAATTCAGAGAAGAAGTATTGACATTCTTCGGAGGACCCCTTAATGTGATCAGATCCGCTTTAAGCAAGTGCTGCAATGCCTGAGAGATTGGCATGTTGATTTTGGTGAAAGTTCTTCTTGGTGCATCTGGTCGATGCGTATATTTTGGCTGTTGATCTTTTTGAGGTGCAGATGCGGAGATCATAACTGCCCCTACAGATTGATGCTGATCACTTTTGTGACTTGTCTGAATTTGCGCTGTATTGACCTCATTTCTGATGGGCCTTTTTGTAGTACCAGAGGAGGATCCTACTTGAATTTTTCCATTTCGAATGCCACTTTCGACACGTTCTCCGGTCAGTATTAGGTCAGTGAAACCTGATGATGAACTTCCCAGCAAATGGCTATAGAATGGGCCAGTTAAAGTGCCCATGAACATGTCGACTAGTTCGCGATCAGATAAGGGTGGTTGAACCCTTCCAGCCATATCTCTCCACTTTTGTGCATACTCTTTGAAACTTTCTTTTGGTCCCATAGACATGCCTCGCAATTGAGTACGAGTGGGTGTAAGATCAGCATTGTATTGGTACTGTTTGTAAAAAGCAGCAGCTAATTCTTCCCAAGTATGAACCTTGGTATTTTCTAGCTGGTAGTACCATTCGAGTTGTGTACCTGACAGACTTTCTTGGAAAAAGTGAATCCACAATTTGTTATCTGTTGTATGAGGTTGTATCTTCCTCACATAAGATCTCAAATGTAGTTTTGGACAAGAAACTCCATCATACTTTGCAAAGGTTGGAACTTTGAATTTTGGAGGGATGACAACATCCGACACGAGTCCCAGATCATTGAAATCTAAGCCAGGTATTTTTTGTATTTCCATAGCTTTCATACGATCCTCCAACTGTTGGTATTTGTCATCATCCTGTTCGTCTCCAGAATGATCTTCTTCTTTATTTGAAGAGAGAGAGGGTTTAGCAGAACCCTGGTTGCTTTGATTATCTTCTTGTTCACCATCACCGACTATTTCAGGGATTGGTGGCTTTTTGATCTTTTTGACAGGGATCTTGATCTTCCTTCTCAGGTAACTCAAGCCTGCAGATTCTTTGGGCTTCTTCTTCTTCTTGAGTACCAGGGCTTTCAGCTCTTGTTGCCCCTTTGCCAGTTCCAGAATTGCCACTTGAACTTGGGCATTCTGTACTTCGAGATTCTTGATGCTTGCCTCAGATTCCATCTCTTCTGACTGAAATAAACAGCGAAGAGATGAGAAACCCGTCATGAGAACCTGTTATGAAATGTGTATGACTGGATGCCATGTATGCAATGTGTATGCAATGTATATGAATGCAATGTATGAAATGCAATGTATGAAATGCAATGTGTATGCAATGCATGTGAATGCATGTGTGCAATGTTTTCAAGGATCATAGAGTCTAGATTTGTTAAAGAAGCAACAAACGTTAGTTAATCAATTTATTCTTTTTTCTTTGCCTCATTTGGGCTTACAAGACAGAAAATAAAATAAATGATCTTTCAGGTCTCCCGTGGGTGCTTTTTCTTTGTCCCCAGGAATGCGTTGATTCTTTGTTCTTCTTGAAGCTGTCTGGTGAGCTCGAATAGCCTTCTCTCATAGTCCTGACAGTGTTCTTTGAAGGTGTCTCTTTCCTCTTTGAGTTGAACCCAGGATTTTTGCAACTCTTCCAAGTCAGTTGGCATATCCGGGTGTAGAATAACTTGAGGTTCGTAACCTTCGACTTCTGATTCGATAGTCACAGGTAGAACAGCGGGATAGGGCATCATGAGTTTTTGAGCATGAGTACGCACCCATCTGAGGTAAAGTTCCATAGGAATAGAATTCCATTGCCCCAGAGTTTTGCTTTCTATTCTATAGACACTGTCCCAAGCCTGTATGAATCTTCGTCGGTGTCTGTGAGAATCATTCTCGTAATCAAACACAATGCCACGGATAATCATGTCATGAGGACCGTTGCTTCTTGCATATCCGAATTGGCGTAGAGCTAGAGAGGGATTGTAAGTGATACCTCCTTTAATGCCAAGGAGTGGCACATTAGGGTATTCTCCACAATGATCAATGATAGTAATGTCTCTTTGAAAGAAGTTGTTCCATCGGATATCTGAATGAGATAAAGACATGATTCTGTAAGACCATTGTGCTCTTTGTTCATTTCTCAGTACTGATCGGGGAAGATGACATGTAAACCACCTAGCCAGCAGTGGTATACAGCACATGAGAGTTCCTCGCTTCTTCGTGGTACGAGTGTGTAGAGAGTGTAGGATGTCTCCCAGCAATGTTGGTACCGGGTTGCGAATTAGGAAAAGGTTGATGATGTGTACACTTATGAACTGGTCGGAATTAGGGAACAAAACCAACCCATAGATCAAAAGAGCCATAACTTCTTCAAAAGCTGGATAACTTTTGTTTTCTAGCAGTAGTCGAGCCTTTTCCAGTAAGAATTTGGCAAGCAAACCCTCAACTCCACTCTTTGTTTCCCAATTGGATTTGATTTCTGACTTTTGCAGATGTAAAGCAGCAGCAATGGCTTCAGGCTTTGGTTTTCTTTCTAAACCAGTGAAAGGTAATTGATCTCGGATTGGTAATCCAATTAATTCAGAGAATTCTTCCAAAGTGGGTACCAACTGGTAATCAGGAAATGTGAAGCAATGATGTTCAGGGTCGAAGAACTGGAACAGGACCCGTATCATGTCTTCTTCAAACTTTGAGGTAACCAAATGGAGTAGGTGACCATGCTTTTCAGTGAATTGAGCATTCCTGGGGAATTCTGCTACCAAGACTTTGAGTTCAGATGGCACCGTTGAGATATTGATTCGGATGTAATCTCTGGTGGCGGGAGCCATTACCTGCAAAAACAAAAGTAAACTCTTTGATCCTTGAAATGTGTAGTGAAAAATGATGTGTTTATGATGCAAACATGTGGCACACAAAAACAAATCAAACAATAGCCTTAGGTTTAAAGGCTTGCATGAGGTTGATAGGTGATACCCTCCCCTCTGAAGTTGAGTTGGTTGAAAACCTGTCCTAGAATAGTATTCGGGTTCTATGATCCTTGGAGACAACATCTCAATACGGCGCTCGGACGGCCGATCAAGAATATTCCTCGAGGATAACTAGCTTCGATCAATTTCAAAGCTAGCCACTTAATAGGCCACAAGTCAAGTTCAACTAAAAGGTTCTAAGACAAATTAGTGTTAATGACACTTCGGAAGCCTAATATACTCCTTGATTGCTTTCAAGGGACATCAGTATAAACCAAAGTATCACACTAACGATGACTACCAGATCAACCGTATCGGTACATGCCGTACAGTTTCCTTGGTCTATTGTCATATACTTAAGGTATCTCGAGATTCGGGTTAGAATCTTTTACACAAGCAAAGTACCCAAGCAAACCGGTGAAAAGTAAAGCAATCAGATCAAACAATTGAAAACATCGAAATGATCTATACTCTAAAGGTAACCCCTTTTGAAAACAATTTGAATTTGTATTCCCCAGCAGAGTCGCCAGTTCTGTGGACCGTCCTTTCGGGCCATACCCCTCCGTGGGTGGGATACGTGAACTGACTCTTTTTTGTCGATCGGACGCTTTCGCGTCACTTTTGAAAAAGTTTACAGAGTCGCCACCGACCTTTTATTTTATCCAATGAAGGAAAGGTTTATAAAAGAAACAGAAAAAAGACCTTTGAGAGATTCTGGGTAAGGGGGTAGGTTATACAAAGGGAAGGTGTTAGCACCCTTTGTATCCATGGTTATCCATGGGCTCTTTAGTTTGCTTAGCTCATTTGCTTTACTTTTCAATTGATTCGGAATGCTTTACCTGTGTTTTTGAAATACCTTTGCAAATAGAATTTGTAATGATCCTTGTGCGGATATATACAAATGCTTGTTTATCTTTCGAAAGATGTTTTGAAAAGATCGTTAATTTTGTAATGATCCGTGTTTGGATGTATACAAAATATTGTCTTTTGGAAAATTCGTTTTAAAAAAACAACAGTGTATGAGAATTTTGTTTGTTTTGATTTTGAGCAAGCAAACTAGGAGGTCTACCCTGAGTTAGGAGGTCTTTATCCTTGTTCCCTTTAAAAATCTATCCATTCGTCGGATATAAACAAAAGGTTCGATTTTGTACTCGAAACAGTAGAAATGTAACTTTGATTTTGAAAAGAGTGAAAAGGGGTTACCCTAGGAGGTGCAAATGTGATTGTGATTGAATTCAGATATTTATCTTTGAAGTTAGTGATCTGACGGTTCAGTTTTATCTTTGACATACACGCAGTTTATATGGGTGCTGGAAATTAAAATGCGGAAATGTAAAGTGCAGAAAGTAAATCTACGCTATTACATCGATTGTGCGGGAAATGTAAACTAGCCTATTTACATGAATTTGACATCCTATACATTTATCTAGGAATTTTAAATTGCAAGAAATAAAAGGCATATTTTTGTATTTTTGTGATTTATTTTAAATATAATTAATGCATTATTAATTAATTTAAAATAAAGAAAAGATGGAAATATGATTAAACCTAGCAAATAAGTTTAAAAATATGTACAAAATGTTTGTTAATTGATTTTAGAACAAAACTAATTTTTTTAGAATTTTTGAAATTTGTTTTTGGATATTTTAAGTTAATCAAAACATAATTATGCAAATAATTACACAAATAATTAAAACTTAAAGAGAAAATTATCCTAAATATGTACAAAATTAGTTTATGATATATAAACAATATTTAACACAAAGAACAATTTTTTTTATGATTTTTTGACTAATTAAAATAATTAATAAGCAAATATACAAATACATACTAATTAATTATGAAAAATATTGAAATTTTGAAGAAAAATAAAATATTTTTGTTTCATAAAATAATATATTATTTTAGAAGTTTAAAATATTTTTTGTGGAATTTTTGGAAGTTTTTAACTATTTTTAATTAATTTATCAAAGAAACTAAAATAAAAATAGAAAATAAAATTAAAAATATAAGGATACTGATCTGGTGTGGCAATTAATGAAGGAGCATGGTGAGCTTGCATGTGTGAGGCGTTGGATTGGCTTTGAGATTGATCCAAGGGCACAGATTTGTAGGTGCATGGTATGATGGTGTACACTGAATCCAAGGGGATTCAAAGTCTTTGCAGGGGCCCACGCTGGATTGACCAGCGAATAAGATTTGAGGGAAGGGCCACCTTGGCGCGCTGAAAAGTCAGACGAACCACGCTTGGACGCGTGGTCGTCTTCAACCTCCAGAAGTGAGGTTTTCAGCTTCAAATAGCGGGGGTTTTTAACCTCCCCTATTTGGACGTTAAAATTCCAGTTTTTTAACAACCTATGAACCTGCAAAAAATACGAGTTAGCAATAGAAACAAGTGACCCAGATCCACTAATTAGAGTGTCCTGAATCCAAATATGTCGTTTGTTTTAAGGTTTGAAGCTCCTAGCTATGGATACGAAGAAGATGAAGCTTAAACACTCATGGACTCGTTTTAATGGTGGAGCCTGATCCTCACGTTGGAACACTCATGCTAAGGCCCAGATCACACATATAGGTCCCCATAAGGATGTTAGGGTGGTTAGTTTGCAGTGAAATTAGTTGCATATACAAAACAAAAATAAAACTCATATGTACATGAAGAGCTTTAAGTGCTTTATACGACTCTCATATGTCTATATTTAGAGCTCAATCTTACTCTATAATGTTTGAGGAGATGATTAGAAGTGTTTATTGGTATTGATATTGATTGGAAATTTGAATTTGAAAATTACAAAGTATATGCAAATTTTGAGAATTTTTGTGATATTTCTTGCTATACTCTTGCCCTATTTCGTGTGTCCCCTTTTGCTGAAGTATGATGCTTCTTTTATAGCCCAAAGTTGCTTGGAACTCAAGCTAAGAAGCTTTGTTGTCTTTGTTGAAAGTTTGATTTTTAAAATATTAAAAATCTTTGAATTGTTGACCAAGCTTGACTCCATTCAATGCTCTTGTCTTGCTCTTCAATTCTTGCAGAAAAAATGAAGATTCCTTGAAGTGAGTCATACTTGGAGGCCAAGCAACCATTATCCATGCATTTTCCTTTTAATTTTAATCTTAAAGTAAGATAAAATTATGCAAAAAATGGCCAATAAAGATGTGGGCTTTGTCTTGGTCGTGGGAGGCCCATAGTAACATGGCAAAGATGTTTGGACCATAAAAACTTGGCATCTTTTGGAAAAAAAACATTTTTGAGCAATGTTGATTTCGTGCATTTTCCCAAAATTTAGCCAACTTCAACAAGGTGTAAATCCTTCAATTTTTGTCATATGAAGGAGATCTTGCACTTTTTGGAAACCTCAAAGAGTCCTCTAACCAATGTCTTTGGTCTCATATCAAAATGATTTTTGGTTCTCCTTGTGTGTCCATTTGAAAAAAGTGTCTTTTTGTTGACTTTGAAAATGACCTGTAATGTCTTTGGCCATATTTTTCAAATGGTGAATGCTATGACCATGGGATCAATTGCATTTGAAAGATAATTGAATTTCCTTCAAAATGAGCTTTGGTTGACATTTTTTGGATGAAGGATGAGAGAGTTATGATCAGTCAAAGTTGAGTTGACTTTTCAGGCAAAAACCCTAATTTTGAATCTTAGGGTTTTGTTGATTTTTGATCTTTCCTTGATGAATTGTGATCATCCAATGATCAAATGTTGAATCCTTTGACAAAATATGGACTTTGACAAAAAATTTCATTTTTGACTGTCAGTTGACTTTTTTGGTCAAACGGGTCGTCTGTTGACTGTTTGAGCTGCTGACGGTGCGTCTGAGTGAATTGAAGTTTGAAAATTTGTATGATGGTACTTTGAGATGTATGGATGTATATGAAATCCATTTGAGCTCTCAAAACTTGTTGCTCCTGTTAAAACAAGAAAAACCCTGATTAGGGACTGTCTGTATAGGAGGCAGTTAAGCGTACCTGATTTTTGTGCAGTGTTGAGTTTCTGCTAATCATGTGATATTCAGAAGACTTCTAACACAAAAATCTTGGAAATTTGAATTGTGAATGATTGATTTGATTGATTGTACAAATCACTGTGAATTGTACTGTCTGCAGTTTGTCTGTCAACCGACTGTTCGTGTACTGAAGCAGCAGTTAAAGTGAAAAATCAACCGTCAAAGTTAATTTTCTTTTTTTTTTTTTTTTTGTTGTTATTTTTGTTTTTGTTTGGTGTGAAGCATGAAAATTTATTTACATGACTTGTTAGAAAACAGAAACATAATAAATAACTGATATTTACGGTATGCGGGCAAAATTACCGATAATAACCTGAAAATTATTTAATGCACAGAAATAGAAATATTTGACTGGCAGAAAATACACAAAATATTATCTTAGTAATTAAGCAATATTATGACAACTAGTACAACATTTAATACTGACAGTATAAATATTACATACTATATTGAACAGTACGACGAATAAACGGTACATTTAAGAAATAAGAAATACGGCAAATTTTAAGAATGACGATTGATGACCCATGCTATGAACAATAGCATGTAGATGATTGGGAGCATAACCATTGCAGGTCCACACTCCTCAGGACTGTGCAGGCAGAAGAAAGTCATGATCACCGTAGCAATGGTGATGACTGTAAGAGACAGTGTCTCTATCCATTTTGCCATTTTTGTTAGGGAAGAAGAGAAAATGGATTATGAAGTGGAAATTTGAGAAATGAATTAGAATTTGATGTGAGATTTTATGGAAGAATGAGAAGTATTTATAGAATGGAAAGAAGGAAAGAGACGTTGGGGAATGATGTGATTCCGTACAAAAGGAAATTTGAGTGGTAGTGAGATTTGAAAGAAAGTGTAAGGTATTGTTGGGAAAAGAGAGATGGATAGAATAAAGTTGAGATTTGAATTTGAAAGGATAGATTTGAAAAGATTTTGAAAATAATGGAATATAGCACAAAAGTTAGTGGGAAAACAAAAACAATTGTTACCAGTACAGTGTGAGTTTCCTGCTTTTGCGCCTGCAAAAAGATTTAACCCTGCATGAACTGTGTTAGTACTATTTATCTGTAAAATAAATAAATAGTATTTGTGAAGTAAGGAACAGTATTTGGCGTTTGCGTAAGAATAAATTCCACTGTAAGCCAAGTTACTGTGTAAGAAAAATTCTGAAAACCAAGTTCTTCATATGTCAGGATATTTTGAAAAAATCCATGTTTATATGAGACTCTTAATTTTCATATTGAAACTTTCCTGAAAAAAGAAGTGGGCAAATTTTGGGGTATAACACTCATGCTGCAAATTTAGCCAAGTTACACGAAGCTTCACAAACTTCTCTCCCACAGCCAAAATCACGCTTTCAACCCTTTTCTAAATTTCAGGGTGTGTTACCCAAACCCACTGCCGCACAAAATAACACACAGTCTCAAAATCCTCAAGTCACTCCAACCACCTCTTCCCCTAAACCTAACCCTCGGCGTCCTTTCCGCACATTTTCGGCAATTGAAATGGCTGAACGTCGCGCAAAGGGCTTATGTATGTTTTGCGATGAACAATTCACCCCAGGACATCAGTTTAAGCACAAACGATCTCATCTCATGGTATTGGAAGTTGATGAAGACGACAATCCAACTACGAACACTTCATGTGACTCCCCTACACCTGAACCGGATTCCTTTCAAGATTTTGACAACCCTCAACTTTCTTTTCACGCCTTGACAGGTATTGCTAATTTTCATACCATGCGAGATACCGGGTTACATGATAAGAAAATGCTCCACATTCTATTAGACAGTGGCAGCACTCATAATTTCTTGGACTTAGAAATTGCTAAAGCCATGGGTTGTAAACTAGAAGCTATTCCTCCTTTGTCTGTGACTGGGGGTGGTGGCCACAAATTGGAGGCGGCTTTTATTTGTAGAGGGTTTAATTGATAGCTCCAACAGGCTCAATTTACTGCGGATGTTATTGTCTTACCCTTAGTTTGCTGTGATTTGATTTTGGGTATCCAATGGTTGAAATCTTTGGGACCTATCTTATGGGATTTTGATAAGCTACAGATGGAGTTTTCTACTAATGGTAGGAAATTTGTCCTTCGAGGTGCGAAAACTCCCAGTTTCAAAGTTATCAACAACAAATCTTTTGCTCAGGTGGTCCACAAAGGCGCAAAGATGTGTTTTCTGTCTATTGGTGTGAAGGATTATTCTATGGGATTACCAACATGCCATGCTCTCCAAGGTTTTGATTCTCACCAAGTCTTACCTCCATCACTTGTTCAACTTCTAGACCAATACTCTGACATCTTTGCTGAGCCTACTGCTTTACCTCCTTCTAGACCTGGTTTTGACCATAAAATTCCATTCAAAGAAGGCACGCAACCGTTTAATTTAAGACCCTATCGTTTTTCCATTGTGCAGAAAGATATCATTGATAATATTGTGCAGGACATGCTGAAACAGGGTATTGTGCAGCATAGCAACAGCCCTTTTGCATCTCTCACAATTCTCGTGCGCAAGAAAGACGGTTCATGGCGTCTTTGTGTAGATTTTCGTAGGCTTAATGATCTTACCATTAAGGATCGATTTCCCATACCTCTTATTGAAGACTTGATGGATGAACTTCACGGCGCCACTGTTTTTTCTAAACTGGATATGAGGTCTGGTTACCATCAGTTGTGTATGGCTCACGGAGAGGAGCACAAAACTGCATTTAAAACACACAGCGGTCACTTTGAATATTTGGTGATGCCCTTTGGACTCACAAATGCCCCTGCATCATTTCAAGCTCTTATGAATCAGGTTTTTCAACAATTTCTTAGGAAATTCGTGATTATATTTTTTGATGATTTACTTGTTTATAGCAAGTCATTCGAGGATCACCTTGCTCATATACACCTCATCTTCCAAACTATTCGGGATAATCACTTATTTTTGAATAAAAATAAGTGTGCTTTTGCTGAACCTAGAGAAGAATACTTGGGACACTTTATCACTAAAGAGGGAGTTTCTAGTGATCTTGCAAAAGTTTTGGCAGTGAGTTCTTGGCCTGTTCCCTCCACCATAAAGCAACTCAGGGGTTTCTTAGGCTTAGCCGGCTACTATAGACGATTTGTCAAAGATTTCGGTAAATTAGCAAAGCCCTTAACTGACTTGTTGAAGAAAGATAGTTTCTTTTGGTCTTCTGGAGCAAATTTTGCTTTTCAACACTTAAAACAAGCATTGATTTCTGCTCCTGTTTTAAGCTTACCAAATTTTGCAAAAAAATTTGTTGTGGAAACCGATGCTTCGGGTAAGGGTATTGGCGCTGTTTTAATGCAGGATCACCACCCCATTGCTTACATTAGTAAGTCATTAGGGCCAAAGCAACAGGCGTTGTTTGTGTATGAAAGGGAACTTCTAGCTATAGTCTATGCAGTTCAAAAATGGGGCTCTTATCTTTCTCATGCACCTTTCATTATCAAAACTGACCAAAAGAGCATCAAGCATATGTGGGACCAGAAACTAAACACCCCTTTTCAGCAGTTTTGGGTGTCCAAATTACTTGGCTTTGATTTTGAATTACAATATAAGGAAGGTTCGGCAAATGCCGCTGCTGATGCTTTGTCTAGAAAAGCTGGAGCTGAATTATTGGCATTGGTTCTCGGTACTGCAAGTAGTGACCTTTTGGAGAGTATTCATCTTAATTGGCAGCAGGATCCTCAACTAAGTAAAATTATTTCTGACATGAAACAGAAGCCAGATTCTCATCCTAAGTATACATGGATTCATGATGAACTCAGGCGCAGGGGAAAGTTAGTCATTGGTTCCAATCCTATTATCAAGGAAACTATCTTACAGTGGTTACATAGTTCAGCTATTGGAGGGCATTCTGGCAGGGATGTGACTACTAGTAGAGTCAAAGCATTGTTCTATTGGAAAGGTATGTAAAAAGACATTCTTCTCTTTGTTAAGAACTGTGCCATCTGTCAGAAAAACAAATCTGATTTGGCGGCCTACCCGGGTCTCTTACAGCCACTACCTATTCCAAATCTTATTTGGACTCACATTAGCATGGACTTTGTGGAGGGCCTTTCTTTATCTGCATGAAAATAAGTCATCTATGTGGTGGTCGATAAACTTAGCAAATATGCACATTTCATGGCCTTAGCTCATCCTTACACGGCTTTGGATGTGGCACAAATTTTCCTTGACAGTGTCTTCAAATTACATGGCTTGCCGGAGACAATAACTAGTGACCGCGACCCAATCTTTCTCAGTAACTTCTGGCAAGAGTTTTTCAAGGTCCAAGGAGTGGAACTGCAGAAATCTTCAGCGTACCATCCCCAAACTGACGGCCAAACGGAGGTGGTAAATAAATGCCTAGAAACCTACCTTCGATGCATGACATCTGAGCAACCGAACTAGTGGCATAAATGGCTTTCTTTGGCTGAATGGTGGTATAACACAATCTATCATTCATCTACTCATACCACTCCCTTTGAGGTGGTGTATGGCCAACCACCACCTATCCATTTGCCTTATTTACCCAATTCTGCAGCAAATCTCAATGTAGATAGAACTTTAATTGCGAGGGAAGAAGCCATTAATCTCCTCAAGTTCCATCTCTTACGAGCTCAGAATCGGATGATCCAACAAGTAGATAAACACAGGAGTGATAGGGTATTTACTATCGGGGACTATGTTTACCTTAAACTGCATCCTTACAGACAGAATCCCTTGAAACCTCATGCTGTCCACAAGTTACTTCCTAAGTTTTATGGCCCGTTTCGGATTGAGGATCGTGTCGGCGCCACTACTTACAAACTACAGCTGCCTGCTTCTGCTGAAATTCACAATGTTTTTCATGTGTCCCAATTGAAACTCTGCCCCAATCCTCAAGGTCAACCGGTTCAGCACTTACCTACTGCAGTTGGTCCTCACAACAAGACTCATGTGGCTATTCTTGATCAAAAAATGGTAAAACGAGGTCGCATGGCAGCTACCAAAGTCTTGGTTCAATGGAAAGATATGCCTCTTGACAAAGCCACTTGGAAATTCTATTATTCCTTAAGAAATTTCCAGATTTTCATCCATGAGGGTATTGTCATAGGATTTTATTATTTTGTTTTTCTTATTTTGTATTTCAGCTTTCCTTTTGTTATTTTACCTATTTTGTCTTATTAGGCATTCTAGCATAATGACGTGTCATGATTCCATTAGCATTGATCGATTGGGATGTAACCACTTGCTCTATTTAGCCGATACGGCATGAGGAATGAAAGATAACCATTATCACATTTCTAAATTTTCTTCTGTCTTATTATTCTTTTTCCTACCACTAATTCTTCATCAACAGATAATTATTCTCAAACATTCAATTATCTCTAGTGCTGAGTTGGGATATTACCGATATCTTCCCTAATATCCAAAGACCCGGTACCACCTGAGGTAAGAATAAGTACTGAATCGATGAAACTATACGTTTTTAAGTTTGTCTTTAATAGAAATAAAAATTGCAGCTTTTTCTTATTGAAGAATTGCAGCTTTATTTGCTCACATTTTCGCTCACTTGAATCATTTATGCATGGATTGCACTTCTCATTTCCGAAATATAAGTATTTATTTCGCCAAAAAAAATTGTTTATAAATAGACGTTCATTTTCATATTATTAAATACACATCTTTTTAAAATAAATCCTTAATTAGATAGATCATCTGCTTCAATAATAAGGTTTTAACTGAGTATTATAACAGATTATTAACAAGGGTCTATACTTGATCACTGAGTTTCTATTACAAAACTAACATAAATAAATAGTCAGTTAGTATTAGAGGTAAGATAGAAAATGCAGCATAGGTAAATGAAGATGATGATTACTCCCTTGGGCGAGCTAGCCATAAAGAACTAAGTGCTCTTAGTCTTGAAATGTAATCATTTCGGACAAGGAGTGCCCTGGCGATCTGACGCGTAGTCAAAATTCTTTGCAACTGTTGTAGAGATTCTTGCTTCAAAAGGTCAGCCTGAAAACACAAATGCATCACAACAATGCTTGTAATTTTTTAACCTTTCAAGATGATAGAATTGAATACCTTTTGAAGGAATTCCTCTAGTGATGCAAGCTTGCTCATTGCAAATGCCATCTGGTCCATGTAATCAGACACATTTCCCGAACCAGTACTAGGTACCGAAGAGGTAGACGAAAGTATTTCTGAAAGAGATTGTTTCAATACTTCCATTCCTTGTGATAATGCATCCTCAGCCTGCTGTGTAGACTGCTGCAGATTACAAATTCCCATCATCTGATTTTCGGTTAATGGCTCCAGATGGTTCTTGACTATCTGAATCACAAAAGAAACCAATACGAGGTTCAACAAATTAAGAACGACGACAAGGTCAAAAAAGTAAAGTTGAATTGATTGATCATCAGTCAGTCACCTTGAGAAGTTCTGATGAACGGAATGCACCGTGCCAAATAAAAAATCTTTCTACCGGTGTCTTCCACAGCCCATAAAGCATGTGAAATATATCTGCCTTTGCCCCTATTTTCTTTAACCTGAATAATTCGTTGTAATGTGCCATAACACCATCAACAAGAAGATGCAATTCATTATCACCCATTTGAGAATTTAACGCGGATCTTAGATCGTTGAGCAGACGTTGGTGCTCGTCAACCCAGTGCGCATATTCCAAGTCAAATGCTAAGGCACCTGAATTATCAATAAGCATCATCGGTCACAGTCACTTCTATCACAAGGCATATATGAATAGATTAAGCACTCTAATAAATCACACAGATCATGTGCTTAAAAGGGACATTCTTTATGTTTCGTTTCATTCACACGCAAACAAGCATTGCATGAAATAAAGTTTTTGTTACCATTTCCAACAGTTGAATGACCTTGATCTCCAGGATTTGCAATAAAGATGCCCTGCATTAGAATTCACAGCTATAAGAAAGAAAAAAAAAATCAATGTCTGTAAATATCAACTGGAAATGAAAATTTATAACTCGATGCACCTGTTGACGTGCTCGTTGAAGCTCTTGCTCTAATTGCACAAGCTTGACTCGGCTGCTCTCCAGCTGCTGTACATAAGCCTATTTGAAACCAAAATACATGAGTCATTCAAATATCTTAAAATCTAGTGTAAAATAAAACAAACAATACATCATTTTATCATAGTTTTAGTCAGACTGGCAAATATGTTAACTAAACCATCCTTTGAATTGTATAACCGGTTGGTTTACAACAAAAGATATAGATATGAAATAGGGGTGCCAAATAGACTTAAAGGTCATACCAGTGAGACCACTTACCTTCTTCCGTAACCGGCTCTTCCTTGCCGCCTCGCGATTCTGAGCAAGTCTACGAAGGGTCTAGATAAAGGGCATCCAAATCAGGAACTAGCTACAAGATGTTGAGAAATTTCTTAGCAAAGTAGAAAAGAAAATATGAAGAAAAACCTTGTGATCTTCAGCTCTGAACTTTGTCTGATCCTTGGAGTGAGCATTTCCTCTATTGGACTAACACAGTTAAAAAAAAAAAAACTATTAGATGTTAACAAACTACATTACTCATCCAAAAGAAACATCTTCAGAAAACATTAAAAGACACTTGTATTAAAACGAACAGTAAAAAAGATATATCGATAAAAAAGATTGAGTTGGAAATTTTAATTTTGTTAGACTTTCGTAGTAAAACAATTGAAACTTTCAGCCGATCGTAATCTAGTATATATGTGGCTTCAAAGATAGTTATGCTTGAACCAATGTTTTGAATAAATTGACAACTATAATCATTGTATGTGTGTATCTATGATAATCTATAAAAGCAACATCGTTAAGAAATGAAGAGGTGACTCACTTGATGTCTATCATCAGTATCAATATCAATATCAGTAGAATTATCATCAGTCTGTTGGCTATTATCAGCTATTCCAGAATCAGCCCAATTTTCAACATGATTGTTCCCCAAAGGCAAGGAAGCTATTCCCTTGTTGTACATCAGTTGGTGCTGCTGCTGCCCTGCATCCGAACACCTTGCGCCATTTGAAGCTATCTCCGCTGAACCAACCGTCTATGAAACACACAAAGTTTGATAAAAAAAAGTAAATAAATAAACTTATTACTATAACATAAAGTAAATATTCATCGCAATAAAATTCCATTGATAGTCTGGCCAGATGGCGTACAAGATGGACTACCGCACACGGCCAAAAGTTTGTCACAATTAAAGAGTGACTAAATAGGACTACATAAAATATTTGCTTAGATAAAAATCTATTAGTTTGGTCACAGTTGAACCTTATGACTAATCTACAAGCAATGACACCCCTAAAATGACTGACCCCGAAACAGACACGGCGACACCGTTAATAATTTGAAAGAATGAATAAATTAAATGTAATTGCAAGTGTCGGTGTAGGTGTCCGTCATCGACACGGACACGCCTGATCTCAGAGGTATCGGTGCTTCAATAGCCCTTCAGAAAATAGAAAATCAAGTTAAAATCTATGAATATAGACACCACAAACACAACATCGACACTAACACGGTGTAATAATTTGGAAAAAAAATAAATTCAACATAAACACAAGGTTCAGTACAGTACAAAGACACGTCTTTTTTCAGTGGTGTTGTTCTACGGAGGGTAAAATTGTCTTTCTATAAGAACTATTTCAGGTGTTTAAATTTGTTAGTAAGAACTAATGTGTGACGAGGAAATCCAGAAGAAAAGAAGAGAATGATGTACCGTGTTGATTGTTGATCCATAGTGCATGTTAGTGGCACCAATAACAAGATTGTTGGACTTTACATTGTTAAACATACAAGCTGAAAAAAAAAAAAAAAACAGTTTAGATAAAAAATAAAATTATATATTAGTATTACTTTACATAAAAGAAGAAGTTAAGTATTACATGAAGTTAAATCAAGAGCATCCTGCTGTTGAAAGAAAGGAGAAGAATGGTGAAAATCTCCGAGATCAGAAAAGCGCATTTGGTTTCTATTAATATCGTCTCCGCTGCAAGATGAAAAGAGAAGAGCATAATAATATGCAAAAACAGCCAGGATGGATGATTGTTTTGTTGAAGAGAATGCAAAAACAGTAAAAAAAAAAATATAAAATAAAAATACCGAAGCAAGAAGGACTGGTGGCAATAGAGTTGAGAGTTGGATTGAGCAGGTTTGAAGGTTTGCATAGTTATTTATTTGAATTAAAATAAAATATTAAAGTTATGTTTCTAGTGAAAACGCATCACACGTAGAGAGTGGTTGTGGTGGTTTCTATGTTTACCAAAGTAGTAGCAGGAGCAGCAGCATAACCGAGAGATGAATGAGAAGAAGGGAGTAGTAAAATGTTTTAACAGGAGGATGGCGTATTCATTTGAATCAAGTAGAGTAGTACTAGTACTGTGCTATTAAGAGGATATATACCTTGGAAAAAGTGTGAGTAATATACTGGGAATAAAATAACAATATGAAGAAGATGTGATAGAAATGATGTGAGAATAATATACTCTAAATATCATAACAATGAAATGAAAGTTCAAAATTGAATCCTCCCTCAATCCCAAATTATAAGACTTATATGTATTTTTGGTCCCTGTAAGTTAGCGAGTTTTTGATTTTCGTCTTTGTAAGTTATTTTTTTTATATGAGTCCTTATATCTTACTTTTTGTTTGAGGTTTAGTCCCTAAATCCAAAAACCGCAGAAAAATCTGCAGGTTACCTGCAAATTTTCCTGTCAAATTTCTGCGGATTTTGATTTTAGGGACTAAAACGAATGCGAAAGTGAAATATAGGGACTCAAACAAAAAAAAAATTTAACTAAAATCAAAAACTCGCTAACTTACAAGGACGAAAAATACATTTAAACCTAATTATAATTATAAGATACTGAAAAAACAATTGTCATAAATTAGAAGTTATTTTATAATTTTTTTAATATATTTTCTTATAATTATTAAATGATATTTTTTTTAAAGTTACACATCATTTATTTTTCATAAAATAATAAATATAATTTTTAATTCGTGTGAAATGTCTAAGACGTCATATAATTTGAGATTGAAGTAGTATTTTTTTTTTTTTTACTTATAGTTGCATAAATTAATCACTCAAGTCGGAAGTAGACATGACAATAAAACTCATATCCGCATGTACCCACCCGAACTACATCGAAATTGGCAGGAAAAATCCGCTTTGACTAGGTTTGGGTTAGGATTTAGGTTTCCCCGATTATAAAATATGGGGACGGGTCGGGTAATGGGGACACTAATATTCATCCTGAACCCGCCCCTGAATCTGTCCCGTTTATTTTATTATGTACATTATTATTTATATTTCATAATTTATATTATTAAATATGTGGTTGATGTTTTGATAATTTGGATTGTATCTATTATTTGAAATATATGTATGAAATTTTTTGAGATTGTTTTGTTTTAATATTTATAATCTAATTTTATTTTTGAAAAAGTAAATATTTTTATTTAAAAATTGATTTTACTAAATGGATGGTGGCGGGGATTACCCGAACCCAACCTGACTCTGTTTGGAACGAGTCTTGATTTTAATTCTCCATCCTCATTTGAATTTGAGACAGAGAACGAAAATTGATTGGGAATTCAAATTTAAATTTAGGAAGGTAAAAGTCATCACCGACCCAATTTGTTGTCATGCTTAATCAAAAGAAACACAAATGCATAATTCTTCTTCAAAATATTTAACACAGATCATAAAATTGAAAGAGATCTTTATTAGACTCATTAAGTGTTTTTTTTTTTATTAAAAATTAATAAAATTATAATATTTTATCAATAATTTCAACAGTTTTTCTTGTCAAGTTTTTTCCACCACCCTTATAGAATAAGGCTCTGTTATGTAAAAATAGCGGTCGACAGATAAGCTAGCTGATAGCTTACGATTGATGACCGATAGTTTATAGCTTATAGCTGATGACTTGTGACTTATAGCTAATAAGCTAATTGAAGTGTTTGGTAAAATTAGTCGTTCAATTAGCTGATAAATTAAAATGACATAAAAAACATTTAATAAATAATTATTTTATTTTAAATGAAATTAAATTACAAAGGGTAAACATGGATTTTAGTTAATATAATAGGGATAAAAATGGAAGAAAAAATGATAAGTTATAAGCTATAAGCTAAAACGCTATTTAAAATAGCATTTAAAAAATAAGCTGCAAGTTAGTAAAATAAGGTATAAACTTCTAATAAAAAGACTTTTATTAAATAGGTCTTTTCTTATAATATGAACTTATAAACTATAAACTATAAGACATAATTTCAAAAATTGTCTTAGAGTCTAAGTGTGCGTGTGTTTTTTCTATTTAAATAATCATTTTGCTTCTTTAAAAGAAAGTGTTTATATTAGCGATAGATAGAATTGTTAAATATTTGAGAGAATTGTTAAATAGAATTGTTAAAGAAAGTGTGTTTATAATTTAAAATATTGGAAAGAATTGATTCTTTGAATTAACTCTGCCTTAAGGAAACCATACTAGAGGTAATGGGGTTGGGATGTGTTTAATATATTTAAAATAAAGCATTATTGGTATCTGACTCGGGATTTTATTTTTCCAACATCACATTCACAGAGACACAGTTACACACTGTTCAATAACCATCTCAATCTCTTCCCCAGAAGACGTCTCCTTCGTCTCCTTTCTTCTCTTTATTTCTATTCCTACTCCCTACCTCCTAACCTACCTACACACTTTTCCTTTTCTTTTTTATTTTTCATCTAATCAAAACTAGGTGCTGAATTTCCACTCAACAAACTTTCATATATCTTACTCTCTTTCATCATTTGGTTTCATAAAACGGCCACATTCCATAAAGATAATAGAATATCCGTTACTCAACCAATACCAAATGCGATACACATGTGATTTCGATTTTTTTTATCTATATGCTAAAGTATTGAAATAAATATTTTAAAATGCCATACTTTATAGTGTCCCAAAATACCATAAGCAGAAGAATGAAAAGAATTTTTTGGATTCATGAGTTCGTCTATAGAATGGCCAAAAAGAATTTTTTTTTGGGCCTCATAAATCCGGGTCTTTGAATTTAAATGACATTTTTTGGACCTCAGGCCACTAATCACAATCACTTAACAACATATAATAGTTATGATTATAGATTAACACTTAACACGTCTCTATTAATCCTAGTTGTAATCTGAAGAACACAAAATTATTTATCTTCAATGCCTTTATGAGTTTCAATTTCACATTGCATCTTCTTCAGTAATAAATCCAGTTAAATTGTTTGACTTGATGCAAATGAACCAACTATAGAAAGAGAAACCAATCCAGTTCATTAAAATCAACAAAATCAAAATTTAAATATTGTGATTCATTATTCTCATTTCTCATAATAACCGAGTCATCCACTATATATATTGAAATGCACGTCATGGTATACATGATTGACCAAATCACCAAAGTATATTATCATATGATATTTTACACAAAATATCATGTGATACACTCAATCATCTTAATGTGAGATTATGCATATTTTGTGTCTCAAAACTTTGTCAATATATGTATCTAGGCTAATGTTCAAGTGCATAAGATATCTCTATAGATTTTGAATCCTAACCCTTTAGGAAATCTCGCTTAAGCATTTTATAAAAAACATTTCATTAACCATGTCTTAAGTTTGTGGTGTAAGAAATTTGTTTTGATGATAAGTATGTCGCCTCCATACTATACTAGATTAATTAAAATACTCACATTACCTCCTTGTGTGTATATATTTAAACGTGAGATTTGTCAATCCAAGTTTTTTTTTAAAAATTTATTAATAAAATAATTTAACTTCTATAAATTTTCTCTGATTCATAAATTGATTTAGATAACTTATATACTTTTTTTTAGCATCCATTGGATTTACGAAACTAACTATATGTGTCACACACATATATTAGGTCATTCCAGTTTATGTGACCTTGTTCTCCATCATCTAAAATTTGTAGTCAAAGCATACCATTATGATTGAAGTAAAAGTTTTATCATAATTTAGATTATGATTTTGTGTAAAATACTCTACAACCAACCATATCTTAAAGGTATTTAAAATACCATCCATGTCAATCTTCTATAAGACTTGTTTTCATCCTATGAGTATTTTCCAATTAGATGACAAAACTCATACCAATACATGATTTGTGTACATATAGTTTATATAAAATTCTATGACATCTAATCACTTCTTAGACTAAATATCATTATGATCTTCTTTAGATATCGTATTACACGAACCAGTGGTCCAACAACAACACTCTTATGAAATTAGTTCATGTTTCATTCTCATAAAGATATGTATTTCCTGGTACTTGAATTTCCTTAAGTTCTACATCACTCCCATTGACAATGACTTTACTCAAGCTTCAATAAACGTCTACAAGAAGTCTTTAGTCATAAGTTATCTTAAAAGGATCTCGTGACAACGTATAAGTATTGTATGTCTATTCAAGAGAGTAACATTGTCAGGATTACATCTCTTCAGCTGTTTAGCTAACTCTAATATGCTTTTCTCAACTTCTTTATGCTAGTTGTGCTTAGACTTTACTTTACGTGTTCTAGCTAAAGACTCCCAACTGCTACTTATACTATGGCAGTATCTGTTAGAACAAGAAATGTTCTGATCAATATTCTTAGTTTTGATGATAACATTATATATGAATTTTTTATAAGAGAATATGGTACTCTAATTATTCATGTTTTCCATTTCAGGAAAATTCTAAAAGAGTATGCACAAAATCAGCGCTCAGAAGCTCTGACCCAGAAGATCTGGAGTGCTTCATCAGAACATGGTCTGGCAGACATCAGAAGATGGTCCTGCAGAATTCAGAACATGATCTGGAAAGCATCAGAAGATGGCAGTCAGAACCAAAGCTCTGAAGATCTGACGGTATCACGCTCAAAGCACTTCTAAAGTTTGAAGACAGAAGTTGCATCTGCACCAAAGCTGAAGACTCTGATATTCAAACATTTATTCTACATAATCTGAGTCCAGAAGAAAGTACAAGATGAAAAGGCTATAACATCAAATCTTTGACGGACAAAAGGAATGTTAGAAGCTACAAAAGGCAAAGTCAGTAAAAGCAGCTGAAGCATGGCTCGAGGTAGTTGACAAAAGAGTGAAACATTAAATGCAGCAGTGTACTATTCACGCAAAGCATTAAATGCTCCCAACAGTCACATTTCCTCAACGCCTATATATAGAAGTTATGATTCAGAAGCAACAACAACTCTTGAAAAAAATAACCAAAACGCTGTCAAACTGAAATCACACAAAAGCAAAGAAGAACTTCATCTTCAACCTCACAACTTTTTAATATCTTAGTGAGTGTTAGAACTTAAACTTAAGAGAAAAATCACTTTGTGATTATAGCTTATTAAGAAGCATTTGAATCTCTTGTAATGTTTATTTTAAATTGATTGTAAAAGGAATTCCTAGAGTGATCAAGTGTTGATTAGAATACTCTAGAAGACTTAGAGGGTATCTAAGTGGAGAACCATTGTAATCAGTTTGATTAGTGGATTAAATCCTCAGTTGAGGTAAATCACCTTGTCAGGGGTGGACTGGAGTAGTTTAGTTAACAACGAACCAGGATAAAAATAACTGTGTGATTTATTTTTATCTACCATTTTTAGAAGAAACCCTTATTCAATCCCCCCCTTCTAAGTGTTTTTCACTCCTTCAATTGGCATCAGAGCGCGGATTCTAGGTGTAAACACTTAACCGTGTTAGAGAAAAGATTCAGGGAGAAAAACACAAAATGGTTGAAACAACTACTTCAACTCCTCCTGAGCAAAACAATGGTAACAATGGAAGCAGTAGCTTCAATGGTTACAATAGACCACCAGTCTTTGACGGTGAAAACTTTGAATACTGGAAAGATAGACTTGAAAGTTACTTTCTATGTCAAGATGGTGATCTATGGGATTTAGTGTTGGATGGTTACAGACATCCTGTAAATGCTCGTGGAGTCAAGATTTCAAGATAAGCTATGAGTGATGACCAAAAGAAAGAATTCAAGAATCATCATAAATCAAGAACTATATTGTTAAATGCTATCTCACATGCTGAGTATGAGAAGATCACAAACAGAGAAACTGCTCATAACATCTTTGAATCTATGAAGATGACTCATGAAGGGAATGCACAAATCAAGGAGACAAAATCTCTAGCTCAAATCCAGAAGTACGAAGCTTTCATAATGGAAGATGATGAAAAGATTGAAGCAATGTTCTCCAGATTCCAAACTCTAACTACTGGATTAAGAGTTCTTGACAAGGGATACACAAAGGCTGGCCATGTTAAGAAGATAATCAGAAGTCTTCCCAGAAGATGGGGACCAATGGTTACAACATTCAAGATTGCAAAGAATCTGAATGAAGTATCTCTTGAGGAGATTATAAGTGCACTAAGGAGTCATGAGATTGAGCTAGATGCAAATGAGCCTCAAAAGAAAGGTAAGTCTATTGCTTTAAAATCTAAAAATAAACACTGTGCTAACGCTTTTCAGGCAGAAGAAGAAGAATCTGACCAATCAGAGTCAGAAGAAGAAGATGATGAATTATCTCTCTTATCCAGAAGAGTTAATAAACTCTGGAAGAGCAAGCAGAGAAGATTCAAGAACTTTAAGAGGCCTGAAAAAGGGAGAATCTTCTTAACACAGAATGTAACACCCCAATTCTACCCAAGCATTTAGGTACAATATCAGAGTATAAAAATTAAATTCATATAAACAATTAGGATATTACACTTAAGTAACCACATTACCAAAAATGACATACTCGCAAAAGATGCGTAACATAAATAATCAAAGAGGAAAGATTCTCATAAACACTTGACAGTATTCATACATATATATATATATATATATATATATATATATATATATATATATATATATATCGGTAAACAGAATATCCACAGTATTCCTCCAAATTACTACGTATGAGAAGGTATCCAAAATACATAATATGAATACATCCAAAGGATCAATTATACATCAAAAAGGCCCTATAAGCATCATCTACAAAATAAGTGTTCAATCCCCCTAGGTGTTACGTATCACGAGCGGACGACACCACAATGGACGACTACTAAAAGAGCACCTACACTTGCGGATCACCTGCACATTACCCACTAGTAGGTAACATTAAAGCATAAGAGTGAGAATATAATTCATAATGAAAAGCATGATAAATATAGTAATGCCAACAAGTATCATCAAGAATCATACAACAAAGTAATCCACTAAGTCAACCACAATCAATGTCTGAACAGTGCGATAAATGTGTGAGAACATAATGCTAAAGACAAATGGTGATGAATGAGACTCGACTATGCATATGCATGTGGTACCCAAATCCGGAGTAAACTCCTCCTTGTCATTATGACAAATATACCTTGCCGAGCATTATGCTGGGACTTCATTCCACTCAGGAAAGTACACCGTTGTCGAGCAGTAAGCTACAACAAACCGTCATCGAGCATTTAGCCCCCATTGATGACCTCTTGCCAATCAGGCTAATGTACCGTTATCGAGCATTAAGCTCCTACTGGTAACCAATGCCACACGGGCCACCTGCTAACAGCATTCCGCTATTAACGTAATGAAATGTTATGCTGTGCACACAAACGAATCGATTACATATCAACAACAATAATAATATAACTCGGTCACATATCCACATCACACCGGTTATATTAATCCACACGGATACATCATAAATACCACTCAGGCTTTCATTATCACACAACACACATTTACCGTCAAAACGCACCTGATTAGTAAATATTATTTCACAAAATACATTTATGAAAAATCTTTCAACCACCAACACACTCCTCTTTATCATAAAGCATACTCTTCAAAACGCTTCAAACGACGTAAAAAACAGAGTCACGGATCAAAAGTTATGATCGTTACAAAATCTGCCAAAAATTGGAAAAGTTGTAGGTCGACGCATGGAAAACATAGGTCGACGCATTGAACTCCTGTCACCCTCGGGTATGCGCACGCCGACCCAATAGGTCGACGCATTCTGCAGAAAAACGCATATTTTTGCCTTTTAGGTTGCACAGGTCGACGCAAACCTCTGTGCAGGTCGACCTAAGCTGAGTAGAAACCTAAAAATCACCATTTCCATCATCCAGACTCTTATAAACTTTTCTCTAACACATATACATCATTCTAAACATCCACAAATCACAAACACAACATAAAAGTGTGATCATGCAACATAAACAACCAACTTTGCATGGTTGACGTCACTAAACTTCTCATAACATAGTTTTTCCTTCCAATGCATGAAAACATGGAGAAATAGAAAAACAAACATGATCAATGAAGATATCTATCATCATACTACACATACACACCACAAAATCATGTTTATAACTTCAAAACTCACAAAACTCATAATCTACCATTGTTGGCCAAAGCATAGAAAATGGAGAAGAACAAGAACAAGACTATAAGGATCATACATTCAAGATAAATTAGATTCACCCCCTTACCTTGGTTAATCTTGATTCTAGCTTTGGTTTGATCTTCTCACAAAATCTCTTCTTTTCTTTCTCTTTGTTTTTCTCCTCTTTCTCTTCTCACTTTTCTCTCTCTATTTCTTTCTTTTCTTCTTTTTCTGGTTTTCTCTCTTTCTATTCTCTCTTATCTCTTTTCTATCTCCTCCCCCTACTTCCTATTCACTCATAAAAATATCTAACTAAAATATCTACTTTATGGTCTAAACTTAATTGCTCCGAAAACCCCCAAAACGCAAAGTAAAACGTCATAAATATTTTTACTACTGAAAACGTAAAAATCATCGATTAAATAATAATCTACTATACCGAACTATTACCGACTGACACGACTCAAAAAACGGTAAAATTTAGGAAAATACAACAAACATCACAACTAAATAGAAAAACACATTTACGGGCGTTACAACCCTCCCCCACTTAAAAGATTTTCGTCCTCGAAAATAAAAATTTACCTGCTACAAACAACTCAGGGTAGGAGTCTCGCATCTTACTCTCCAACTCCCAGGTCAAACTCTCACCTGTCGCACTTGACCACACGACCTTCACTAAGGCGATCTCTTTTCCTCTCAGAGTCTTAATCTCACGATCCTTAATATGCACCGGCATCGTCTCAACCGTCAGGTTCTCACGCACTTGCACATCGTCCATCTGAATCACATGGGATGGATCCGCAATGTATCTCCTCAACTGAGACACATGGAATACATCGTGCAAATTAGCAAGACTTGGCGGTAACATCACCCGATACGCAACTTTGCCAACTCGCTCCGATATCTGATAAGGACCAATAAAATGCGGAGTGAGCTTCCTCGATTTCAAAGCTCGTCCAACACCCGTCGTAGGCGTAACTCTTAAGAATACATGATCACCAGCTTGGAATTCCAAATTTTTCCTTCGCTTGTCATGATAACTCTTTTGCCTACTTTGTGAACTTCTCATCTTCTCACGAATAAATTTCACTTTCTCCGTAATCTCTCTTACCATCTCAGGTCCGAGTACCACACTCTCGCCGATTCAAACCAACATAACGGAGTTCTACACTTACGACCATATAGTGCTTCAAAAGGTGGCATTCCGATACTAGAATGAAAACTGTTGTTGTAAGTGAATTCTATCAACGGAAGATAAGTATCCCACAAACCTCCCTTCTCAAGAACACACGCCCTCAACAAGTCTTCTAACGATTGAATAGTCCTTTCGGTCTGACCGTTTGTCTGAGGATAATAAGCCAAACTCAACCTCAATTTAGAACCTAGAGCCTCTTGTAAACCTTTCCAAAAATCTGATGTGAACCTCGGATCTCTATCCGACACAATACTCAACGGTATACCATGTAGTTTCACAATCACCTTGATATAAATCTCAGCTAACTTCGCAACTGGAAAAGTGATGTTAATAGGAATAAAGTGAGCAGACTTTGTCAACCTATCAACAATCACCCAAACCGCATCAAAACCTCTCACAGTATTCGATAAACTCGTCACAAAGTCCATAGAAATACTATCCCATTTCCACTCTGGAATATCCAACGGTTGCAACAACCCTGCAGGACGCTGATGTTCCACTTTCGACTTCTGACATACCAAACACGAATACACAAACTGAGCCACATCTCTTTTCAAACCAGACCACCAAAATATCTTCTTCAAATCCTGATACATCTTATTGGCTCCCGGATGAATACTCAAACTGCTCCTGTGACCTTCCTCTAAAATCATCTTCTTCAGCTCGGAATCATCAGGTACACAAATCCGACCACGGAATCTCAAAACACCCCGACCATCCACTCTAAAGTCGTCATCATCACTTTGATTTGCCACCATAAATAAATCAACCAGTTTCACATCCATCTTCTGTCTCTCGTTAACGGTCGACAGAAAATCATTCATCACTTTCAACATACCCAACTTCACACTAACCGGTGTCAATTCACATACCAAGCTAAGATCATAAAACTGCTCCAAAAGTTTCCACTCCTCCGCCATCATCGCGAACATATGCAAAGATTTCTGACTCAAAGCATCGGCAACCACATTAGCTTTACCAGGATGGTAATTCAAGCTAAAGTCATAGTCCTTCAGGAATTCCAACCACCTACGTTGCCTCATGTTCAATCCTTTCTGATCAAATAAGTATTTCAAACTCTTATGATCACTAAAGACCTCGAACCTTGCACCGTAGAGATAATGCCTCCAAATCTTTAATACAAAACAACCGCAGCTAACTCCAAATCATGAGTGGGATAATTCTTCTCATGAACCCTTAACTGCCTCGAAGCGTAAGCTACCACCTTACCTTCCTGCATCAAAACACCACCTAACCCCATATGCGATGCATCACAATACACCACAAACGGTTCCTTAGGATCAGGTAAAACCAAAACCGGAGCTGAAGTCAACCTTCTCTTCAACTCTTCAAAATTCCTTTCACAAACTATGTCCCAAATAAGTGCCTTACCCTTGCAAGTAAGCTGAGTTAACGAAAGTGCTAACTTCGAAAAGCCTTCTATAAATCTTCGGTAATAACCCGCCAAACCTAAGAAGCTTCTTATCTCAGTAACCGATCTCGGAACCTCCCATTGTAGCACTGCATCTACCTTGGATGGACTCACTACAATCCCGTTACCTGAAATCACATGACCAAGAAAACTCACCTCTGATAACCAGAACTCGCACTTGGATAACTTAGCATACAGCTGCTTCTCCTTCAAAACCTGTAGCACAACACCCAAATGCTCCTCCTGCTCCTTCGGAGACTTAGAATAAATCAAGATGTCCTCTATGGAGACCACAACAAACTTATCCAACTGATCATGGAATATGCGATTCATATACTCCATAAACACACGATGTGCATTAGAAACCCCGAACGGCATCACCAAAAACTCATTATGCCCGTACCGAGTCCTAAATCTAGTCTTCTGAATATCCTCCTCCTTCACCCGAATCTGATGGTAACCAGATCTTAAATCAATCTTGCTAAACACTCTGGCTTTCACCAATTGATCCATCAAGTCGTCAATCCTAGGATGCGGATACTTATTCTTAATTGTCACCTTGTTCAACTGGCAATAATCAATGCACAATCTCATGCTTCCATCCTTCTTCTTTACCAACAAAACTGGAGCTCCCCATGGTGAAACACTAGGCCTCACAAAATGTTTTGCTAGCAACTCTTCCAATTGTCTCTTCAATTCCACTAACACTGATGCCGACATTCTATATGGTGCCATAGACACAGGCCTCGTACCAGGAACTAGATCTATGGAAAACTCCACCCTCTCTTTGGCGACACATCAGAAAAGTCTTCAGGAAATTCTCGCACTACTGGAAAATCCCCAACTGCAGCTCGACCCTCCACAGTCAACGATGCAAACAAACTGATCGTACCTGATCAGAAGAATCGTCAAGGCAGCAGAATCTGGCTTGGAGAGCAAGATGGGGGGGGTACCTGCAAGGTTCTCCGATGCTTAAGTTAGTAGCTATCAGAGAATGAGGGTTTAGAGTGAAGAATAGAATACCTGACCCTCTAGTGAAAGAGGGTATTTATAGCCCCCAGCGCTGGGCCAAGGTTCCCTAATTGGGCCAGATCCAATTGGAGGCCCACGTGCTAGGGAACTGCCAGAACGTCCCGTGCTAGGGCTGAGTCAGCAGGAGACTCACGTTCTGGATGCACATAGCGTAGGGTTCGGAGATGGTTGACCGAATCCTTCGCTGAGACGTGACGCGTGGTCTTCGCGCGTGGATAGCTCTTGGTGGTTATCCAGTGAGTGGGCCCAAAAGATTTCGGCCTGCTCGGCCGGAGTCTTCGCGCGGGGGCAGCCCTTAACGGTTGCCCAGTAATTGGGCCCAAGGGAATTGGGCCTGCTCGGCTGGAGTCTTCGCGCGGGGGCAGCCCTTAACGGTTGCCCAGTAATTGGGCCCAAGGGAATTGGGCCTGCTCGGCTGGTAACAAGGGTTGGGCCTGCTCGGCCCAGTCCAGAACAGGAGCCCCCCAAGTCATTAGCCTTATAAGGGTGGTGACTTTAACGAGGAGGTTTAGCCGAGCACGGGTAACGATTCCAAATCCTGGGCTACTCGAGGACTTTGGTCGGCCGTTGTCTTTGGTTTTTGACATTTTGGTTGTCACTCGTCAGCGTGATTGATAGGTGTCAGCTGTACAGGCTGTAATCATTACTGCGCCGTTTTTAGGGATGGAAGTAGGCGGCGTCTTTTGGAGTTCCCAAGACCTTTGGGACGCGTGGCAGCCTTTCGTGGAGGGAGCCGCCTTTGGGGTGTAGGCAATGATGGCGTCTCCTAGGCTGCCTAGGCCATCATGACACCCTTTGGCCTTCTTTCCCTATATAAGGAGTGAGGAGGTCACTCATTTGACACTTAACATTTTCCAAGCCTTCAAGATTCGCTCACTGCTCTCCTCCTCGTCTCGTTCATATCTTCTTCGCTTTCTTCAAGTAAGTTCCTCGTCTCCTTCATATCTTTATTTAAGTTTTATGTATTAGTTTTGAGTGCGGAGGGCGCGATTGATGAGTGTGACGAGCAAGGTTTATGAATTAACCGAGGAAACCTAGAAGATAATCGTTTCTCCCATGCGTTTGCCGAGTGAGTTTTGAGTGAACGGAGCTAGAACGCTTGAATGAGACGTCCAGCTTTTAGGATTACTAGGGAGCAGTATGAAGGCCACGAGCAGCGGAGGTTGCATGTCTCGGTGAGGGCATGAGTTCGCCGACCTTCGCTGTGTGCGACGACTATGCTGGGCGCTTTAGCTCGTCGGCCATCTGATGATTGGGGGAATTTTCCTCGTCCCTTTTCCTCGCCCTTTCACTTGACTTGCGGTGGAAGGGTAGATTTGACCAGTCGAATTCACGGTTTCCTCTGCTTTTCAGGTAAATGGCCGATGAGAACAAGGATGATGTCGTCTTCGACATTTCAGATGGGGACGAAGCTGTTGGCTTGCAAGAGGGCGTTCCCGTCGTCGAGACCTCCCCTAGGGCACTTGAAGAATGGGTGGCCGTTGCTCCGAGGATGATTGCATCGCGCTTCACGAGTCGTCCCAAGGAAGCCTTTAACGTCATCGAGGACCTTGACCAAGACGAGGAGCCTTCTTGGGGCGCCTTTGTGCCCAAATCTCACCAGAGGATCTGCTCGCAATTCCCCGGTCCCCGTTTTGTAATGTATGAGTTCGTCTTTAAGGAGGCTGGTCTCCGTCTCCCCTTCACTCATTTGCAACGGAGTGTCTTCAGTTGGTTGCGCCTGTGCCCGTCTCAGCTTCATCCCAACGCTTTAGCGTTCTTAAGGGCCTTTGAGATCGTATGCGGGTACTTGGAGGTCGAAGCGACTCTGCCCCTTTTCTTCAGAGTGTTTCATTTGCAGAGGTTGCGTGATCCGGACGGCAAGTGGAGTTGGGTGTCGTTTAAGCAGCCGAAGAAGCTATTCGCCATTTACCAGGACTCTATCAAGCATTTTAAGAGTCGGTATTTTATAATTAAGCCGCTCACTCCTGATGCCGAGAATCATTTGTTCGAGGAGCGCGAGTATATTGAGGATGGGGTGAGGAGAGTGGGCCCAGCTGCCCGGTTCCCGTTAGAGTGGCAACCTGACCATTTCGAGCGTGGGACCGACTATTACATCTTCCGGGACGAGGATCTCAATGAGCGCGATACGGGGGGGTATCAGCGGCTCGTTTCTTTTGTGGACGGGTTTAGACCGGCAATATGTACATATCCCAACGGGGATCCCCTATTCGAGGAAGATGGAGGCCCTATGCTGGAGCCTCGGCACATCAACACCAAAGCTGTCCTCGAGTGCGGAAGTTACGGGGACGCTATGATTTTGTTAGGTGAGATAGCTATTATTTGTTCAAACAATACCTTTTTGGTTCTAACTCTTTATTTTGCAGGAAAAATGGCCGACTTGCATGACAAAGTTACGAAGATGCGGGCCAAGAACAAGGGGGCCATCAAAGTGTCTGTGAAACGATCGCGAGTCGAGGAGGTCAAGGCGGCTGCCGCGTGTGTCCCTGACAGTGGCTCTCCTTCGTCAGTCGGGACGACCTCGCGTGGTTCTCCAGCCGGAAAGAAGCAAAAGAATGAAGGGACCACGGAGCTTCGTCCTCTTATCATTGACAACCCCTCCGAGGAAGACATAGTGCTGCCCTCTTGTACTCTGCACAGGGGAATCTTCTCAAAGAAAAATGTGCTCCTCGAGCGCGAGGAGGTGCGGCACATCGTCAGGCGGGACCGGGTGGCTCGAGACAAGGACCTGTCCGAGGACCTCGAAGGGATGATGAGGGTGGCCGCCTTGGCCTTGGCTCTCAATGCTCAAAATGTCTGTCCTCAGAAGGACTACGATGCTCTCCAGACTAAATATGATGAGCTAGAGCACGAGTTCGAACAGTACAAGGACAAGTATGAGGTCCAGAGCGGCATAGTGGAGGACCTCGTCAAAGAGCAGAATAAGGTCGCGGACTTGGAGGCCGAGGGAAAAAGGCTCCGCGAGCGAATTGCTGAGTTGGAGAGAGCTCATCTCCCTGCTGCCGAGGAGGATGAAGACGAGAAAGCCTTGGTGACGCGTTCTCAGCTTCTGGGCAAGGTGAGGGAGTTGGAGGTCGACTGTGTTGCTACCTTGGGGGTCGGTTTCAAAGCCGCAGTGGATCAGCTGAAAATCCTCAATCCGCGCCTGGTGACGAAGGGCATTGGTCCCTATCATAAGGTCGTGGACGGGCGAATTGAAGCAAACCCGGAGTTCGAGGACTGGGAAGACGAGCAAGATCCCCCGGGTGAGGACAAAGGTGCCGAGGATGAGGATGGTGATGTCTGATCTGTTTAACTCTGGTTGTGGCCTACGTGCCAGTTTTGTGGCCTGCGTGCCCATGTTTTGTGGCCTGCGTGCCAATGTTTTTAATGGGGCAATGCCCGGATAATGTTTGTAATATTTGGATATCCCGGCCAGGTTGGTCGGATTTTAATACCATTCAGCATTTTATGCTTCAACATTTATTTGTGTTTATCTGATTTTATCGTTGGATATGTTTGATGTTTATGCTCGAATAATGTTTGTGCTCGAATTATGTTTGTGCTCGACCGAGGTTTATAGCCCGGGCGTGTATTGTACAGTCCGGGTGCGCAGAGCGGGTGTGCGCTGTAAACGAGCTCGAGGCCGCGGTCGGGGCCAGGTGCTCGCGGCGTGAACGATCCCATCGCGAGCTGGGGTTCTACCGTGCTGGTACTTCCGCGAAGGGTCTGTGTGATAGGCCCGTCGCCTGGTCGGCGCTGCCTCTTGTTAGGGTTACCTGACCGATGCTGTCGTGGAACATGCGCGCTCGTACCAGGGCGCGAGTCCTTGCCCAGCCTTGTCTCGTGTCCGCTACGAGTGGCCGGGCGGTGTTAGGATGTTTCTAACTGTAGTAGCGTCTGAGTTTTTCAGCATTCCAAGGTCGAGCTAGTTTTTCGCCGAGAAGGTTTTCGAGGTAATACGCACCGTTTTCGGTTTTATCGTATACTCGGTACGGACCTTCCCAGTTCGGGGCTAGTTTGCCTTCGCGCGAATCTTTCATGTTTCGGCGGAGGACCAAGTCTCCGATTTCGAATCCGCGTTTGATAACTTTAGTGCTATGGCGCAAGGCTATCTGTTGTTTCAGTTTTGCTTCACGGAGGGAGGATCCTGCTCGGATTTCCTCGACCATGTCGAGCTCTTCTCTCATAGCTTCGTCGTTTAGTTCTTCCTCGAGAGGTGACTCAGTCCGACGAGATGGTTCTCGGATCTCCACGGGGATCACGGCTTTGGTGCCATAGGTTAACCTGAACGGTGTTTCGCCCGTGGTCGAATGTGGGGTCGTCCTGTACGCCCAGAGGACGCTGTGTAGCTCTTCGACCCAAGCTTTTTTCGCCTCGCCCAACCTTCTCTTCAACCCACGGAGAATGACCCGGTTGGCGGCTTCAGCCTGTCCGTTGGTTTGGGGGTGCTCGACCGAAGTGAAGTGCTGCTTCGTCCCGAGTTTGGCCACGAATTCCTGGAATTTTCTGTCCGTGAACTGGGTGCCGTTGTCGGTTATTATCGCCTGTGGGACTCCGAATCGAGCGAGTACGTTCCGCTTGTAAAATCGGAGTACGTTTTGGGATATGATTTTAGCGAGCGCTTCAGCTTCTATCCATTTCGTGAAGTAATCCACAGCGACCACCAGGTATTTGTTTTGATAGGATCCGACCGGGAAAGGTCCGAGGAGGTCCATTCCCCACGTGGAGAAAGGCCAAGGTGAGGAGAGAGATTTGAGCTCGTTCGGCGGAGCCAGGTGCATGTCGGCGTGACGCTGGCATTTGTCGCATTTCTTGACGTATTCCTTGGCGTCCTGCTGCATGGTCGACCAATAATAGCCGGCTCTGAGGGCTTTCCTAGCTAGTGACCGCCCGCCGAGGTGCTGGCCGTTGATTCCACCATGGAGCTCTTGGAGCACCTCCAGTGCTTGCGAGGCATCGATACATTTAAGGAGGGGGATGGAGAAACCTCGTCGGTACAGTTTGTTTTCGAGGATAGTGTATGAACATGCTCGTCTTTTAATTGCTGAAGCTTCTTTCGCGTCGGCGGGGAGCTCGTCTTTCGTGAGGAAATTGTACACTGGGGTCATCCAGCATTGGTTGTCTCCGATGGCGAATATCTGTAGAGCTCGCGCGCTTTCGCCTATACTTGGCCTGGGCAGAATTTCTTGGATAACTGATTTGTTTCCCCCTTTCTTTCTCGTGCTCGCAAGTTTGGATAGTATGTCGGCGCGCGAGTTGTGCTCTCGGGGAATATGTTCGACTTCTGCTTTGGCGAATTTTTTCATCTTGTCCTTGACGAGCGCGAGATATTCGGCGAGTATGTCGTTTTTGGCCTGGTAGTCGCCGCTGACGTGGGATGCGACGAGTTGGGAATCCGTATAGATCTTGATCTCTCGTGCGCCTACGTCCTCGGCGAGTCTCAGGCCTGCGAGGAGGGCTTCGTACTCGGCCTGGTTGTTCGATGTATTGAAGGATAGGACTAAGGATATTTCTATGATAAGTCCCTCGTCGTTTTCCAAGATAATGCCTGCCCCGCTGCCCGAGCTGCTCGAGGCGCCATCTACGTAGATGGTCCATTTGTCCTTGGTCATGTCGGGCGAGTCGGCGATAGAGGTCATCTCGGCTACGAAGTCCGCCAGTGCCTGTGCTTTTAGTGCCTTCCTGCTCTCATACTGTACGTCGAATTCCGAAAGCTCGAGGGACCATCTTAGCATTCTGCCGGCCATGTCTGGTCGGCTGAGGAGTTGCTTGATGGGTTGGTCCGTCCGAACAAAGATTGTGTGGGCGAGGAAGCAGTATCGTAGTCTTCTGGCCGCTATTACTAGGGCCATGGCGACTTTCTCGATCTGTTGGTATCGCACCTCGAGTCCCTGTAGGGCTTTGCTGGTGAAATATACGGGTTTTTTTCCGTCTACGGTTTCTCGGATCAGTGCCGCGCTGACTGCCTCGTTTGAAACGGCTAGGTAAAGGTACAGTGGCTCATTGTCGTCTGGTCGAGAAAGGACGGGCGGTTCGGAAAGTACTTGCTTAAGGTGTGCAAGTGCTTGCTCGCATTCTTCGGACCCTTCGAAGGCTGCTTCTTTGCGTAGCAGCTTAAAGAAAGGGAGGGCGTGCTGGGCGGATTTCGCGACGAAGCGTGATAGTGCAGTGAGCATCCCGTTTAAGACTTGGATGGATTTTTTATTGTTAGGAGTAGGGAGTTCAGAGAATGCTCGGCATTTATCCGGGTTGGCTTCTATTCCCCGTTCAGTCAGATAGAAACCGATGAATTTGCCTGCTCGGACGCCGAAGGTGCATTTCTCTGGGTTGAAGCGCATCTTGCAGGATCTGGCCTGCTCGAATACGCGCTCGAGATGGGAGGTGTGGTCGGTATCTTCCCGAGATTTGACGATCATATCGTCCATGTATACCTCGAGGGTGTCGCCGATCTCCCTTCGGAACACTTTGTTCATCATCCGTTGATACGTGGATCCTGCGTTTTTGAGGCCGAAGGGCATTACGTTGTAGTAGTAGTTGCCCGACTCGGTCATAAACGCTGTGCACTGCTTATCGCTCCTCGCCATGGGGATCTGGTTGTAACCTGAATAAGCATCCATAAAAGACAACAGTTTATAGCCGGCCGAGTTGTCGACCAGTCTATCAATGTTTGGTAAAGGATAGGCGTCTTTTGGACATGCCCGGTTAACATCAGTATAATCAACACACATTCTCCATTTTCCATTAGATTTCTTAACAAGTACAACGTTTGAGAGCCAAGTTGAATACTTGGCCTCGGAAATAAAATTTGCCTCTAGGAGGTCTTTTACAGCTTTCTCGGCAGCCTCCGCTTTCTCGGGAGACTGCCGACGCCTACGTTGAACTACGGCTTTTGCGGCTGGATCGATGGAGAGGTGGTGGCAGGCGACCTCAGGGTCGAGTCCGGGCATTTCCGCGGCGCTCCAGGCGAACAGATCAGCATTGGCTCGAAGGCAGGCTATGAGCTGCTTCCTCGGAAGGTCTGGGATGCCCTTACCGATTTTTACTGCTTTGTCGGGGTTTTCGCCCAAGGGGACAAGCTCGAAATCTCCGTCTGGAACTGGTCGGAAGGGGTGAGGTGGCTTCGACCGCGTCTCTTCCCCAGTTTTTGTTTCTTCCTCTGCAAACCGGGCATCCAGGTCGACTGAGCTGACGTTGGTTGTCTGATGCTGGTCTTCTCGAGGATGCTTGTCTTCGGCCCTTGGCTTTTTGTTGGAGCTGGTCGGCGGAGCGATCAGTTCTAATCCTTTGACGGAGGCGTCGAAGATTCTTCTGGCTGCTTCAATATCGGCGTTGATGGTGGCCACTCGTCCTGTCCTCGTGTAGAACTTCATCTTCAGGTGGACAGTGGAGGGTACGGCGGTCAGTTCGGCCAGAGTGGGGCGTCCGATGATGCAGTTGTACAGGGTTTTGCAGTCGATCACCAAGAATCTGGTTTTGACTTGCCTAGAAGCCTCCCCTTCCCCGAAGGTGACAATCAGCTCGACGTAACCCCATGGTTTAGTGGTAGCTCCGTTGAAACCTTGAAGGTCTGAACCCACATAGGGAGTGAGATGTGAGTCGTCCAGCTGGAGTGTCTGGAAGAGGTGGGAGTACATGATGTCGACCGAGCTGCCTTCGTCGACCAAGACCCGTCGGACGTCGAAGTTCGCCATTCTAGCTCGGACGAGCAGGGGGATTGTGGCGTTTGGAGCTCCGCCGGGCAGTTCCTCCAGGTAGAAAGTGATTGGTTCTGACTTTCCCCGGAACTTCCGCAGTGTGGGGCCGAGGTCCGCGTTGGCGCTGAGCAACTCATCGAACTTTCTCTTGACTGAACTGATGGTGAGGGAGCCTGGATCCCCGCCGTTGGAGACGACCATGGTGAATGGGAAATTTTCCCATTTGCTAAGTGCGGTGAGGATCCCGGCTGATGGCACGAAATCCTCTGGGCGAGTGACGGACAGCGCTACTTGTAGGGGCCTGTTGTCCGGTGAATTCTCTTCGTTAGAGTTTCTGTGGTCGTCCCTTCGGGAAGGTTCCCCTTTTTGTGTGTATTTTGAAAGGCGGCCCTCCTTGATCAGTGTTTCAATTGCATCTTTGAGGTGGATGCATTCTTCGGTCAGATGGCCGTGACTTCTATGGTATTTGCAATACTTTGATTTGTCGGTTCCCGGCCTTGCGGGGTTCGACTTTGGGGGCCTGATGTTTGATTTCTTGAAGTCGGTGTTCTGGCATTCGGCCAGGATCCTCTCCCGCGAGGTGTTCAGAGGGGTGTAGTCATTGAAGTGACCAGATGGTCCTCGGCACTCTTTGATGTCGAGAGATCTGTCGTCTTTCCTTTTTTCATGCCCTCTCTTCGAACCTGGGTGCTCGTAGTTTGAACTGCGAGCGGCGTCGCTGCCTCGCGAGGCTTTGATGGCAGCAGCCTCTCCTTCCTCGAACGCGATGAACGCTTGAGCTTTGCGAAGGAGGGCGTTCATGGAGTGGACCTTTTCAATCTTAATGGCCTTCTTAAAGTCACTGCCGGGGAGAAGTCCCCGTTCTAAGAGGTATCTCTTCATGTAGTCTTCTGTTTGTACTTGGACGGCCTCCTTGTTGAACCTGTCGAGGTAATCCCGAAGAGGTTCGTTGGGCCCTTGTATCACGGCCTCGAGATTGGCCTCTGATTTTGGTTGTCGTCGGGAGGCTGTGAAATGACTCAGGAAGAGTTCCTTGAGGTCGGTCCAGGAATGGATGGAGTTGGGGCGGAGGTTTCTGTACCAAGTCATTGCTCCCTTCCTGAGGGTGGTCGGGAAGATGCGGCACTTGATAGAGCCCTTGACGACGTGGTAGTCCATGACCGCTTCGATGCTCCGAATATGGTCGTCAGGGTCAGTGGTTCCATCATACTGGTCCAACGCCGGGGGTTTTTCCATCCCTCGAGGAAGGCGGGCTCTTCGGATGTCCTCGGACAGAGGGCTTCGGAAGTCCTCTTCGTCACTTGGTCTTGGTGAAGTTGAATGTCTGCCTCGCCGGGGTCTTTCCTGGTCATTGTTGGGACCGGCGCGATTATCCCGAGGAGAGGGACGCTCGCGGGGTTTCAGCACAGCCTTGGAGGGGCCCTGATGACCCTGCTCGGGGGAGAGGCTTCTTGCTTCAGTGGCCTCTGGTCTCTGGTTCTTCCTGCTCTTTCTCGGTGGAGAGCGGGAATATGACCTCCGACGGCGGTGTCTTCTAGGTGGCGAGCGTGAAGAAGATGGGGAGCACCGGCGGTGCCTCCTCGGAGGTAAGCGCGAGGAGGAATAGGAGCGCGACCGGTAATGTCTCCGCGGAGGGGAGTGGTACCGTCGTTTCCTTTCCAGCTCGTGGATACGGTCGTCCTGAAGTCGGAGGAGGCTGTTCGTCTTTTGCAGTTCTTTGAGCAGGAGGACAGTGACGGGGTCAACATCCTCGGGGATGTTGAGCGGTTCCTCCTCTTCTACATGACGGGTGCTCTGCCTGTCGGAGGTGTGGGTGAATGAGGAAGCAGCGTGCCCATCTCTGGCGTCGGTCTCATTCTCATTCTGGGGGCGCTCAGGCCCATTGTGGGTTCGGGCCTGCTGGTCTTCCCCGTTCTGAACGTGTCCCTCGGGAGGGTTTTGTTCGACATTCTGAACCTGTTGGAGGCCCTGCAGCTGCTGGACGTTCTGGACCCGCTGCCTCCTAGGTTGCGAAGTCTCATGTCTCGACCTTCCCTGTCCGGCAAGGGCATGTTGAGGTTCTTCTTGCCGGCGGCGATTCGTCACCTCGCGGGTGGAATCTTCGATCAGATGTTCCAGGAGGAAGGGGTCGGAGCTTGGGATGTTGTTGTTAGCCATGACGATCGTGAAAGGTTATGCTTTGATCTTTGTTAAAGAAGGGGGAGCAGGATTCCCACAGACGGCGCCACTGATCGTACCTGATCAGAAGAATCGTCAAGGCAGCAGAATCTGGCTTGGAGAGCAAGATGGGGGGGGGGTACCTGCAAGGTTCTCCGATGCTTAAGTTAGTAGCTATCAGAGAATGAAGGTTTAGAGTGAAGAATAGAATACCTGACCCTCTAGTGAAAGAGGGTATTTATAGCCCCCAGCGCTGGGCCAAGGTTCCCTAATTGGGCCAGATCCAATTGGAGGCCCACGTGCTAGGGAACTGCCAGAACATCCCGTGCTAGGGCTGAGTCAGCAGGAGACTCACGTTCTGGATGCACATAGCGTAGGGTTCGGAGATGGTTGACCGAATCCTTCGCTGAGACGTGACGCGTGGTCTTCGCGCGTGGATAGCTCTTGGTGGTTATCCAGTGAGTGGGCCTAAAAGATTTGGGCCTGCTCGGCCGGAGTCTTCGCGCGGGGGCAGCCCTTAACGGTTGCCCAGTAATTGGGCCCAAGGGAATTGGGCCTGCTCGGCTGGTAACAAGAGTTGGGCCTGCTCGGCCCAGTCTAGAACACAAACCAAACAACTGCGCCCCATCTGCTAACAGTTGATTCAACTCCTTGGTAGATAAGACACCAAATTCCGCATCCTTCTCAAGAAATGGAAATCTCACCAACTTATGATAACAATCGATGTGGACACGATTATTCATCAACCAATCCATTCCCAAAACCACGTCTAACTCGTTCATCGGCAAACAAATCAAATCAATAGTAAAGTCCTTACTAAAGATTGATACCAGACAATTCTCACAAATTAAAGAAGTAGTCACTGATCCCATTGCTGGTAAATCGATAACCATTTCACCACCCAAATCAGACAGAACAAGACCTAATCTTTTAACACAATCAGCGGCTATAAAACAATGTGAAGCACCCGTATCAATAATAGCAATTAAAGAAATGCCATTAATAAAACAAGTACCTCTGATCAGTCGATCACCCTTATCCGTCTGAGTTCCAGCCAACACAAACACCTTCCCACCAGCTTGAACCTTCTTCTTCGGACATTGACTGCTCACGTGTACCTCTTCACCACAATTAAAACACACCACTCCCTTGGACGCACAGTCGAGTGATATATGTCCTGCCCTTCCACACTTGAAACATTTCCTCGCGTCACTATTGCAGACATCACTTTTGTGACCCGGTCTGCCACACTTAAAACATACAATCTTAGCAGGAGCATCTCCCCCACCAAATCTTTGTCCATAACTCATCTTTTGCTTACCCTTCCCGCTGTCATACGGCTTCCCACGATTCTGCTGACCCTTGTTCCTCTTTTCATTAATCACCTTATGATGAGAATTGTTATCCTCATCATAAATCCTGCAGCTGTCCACCAAATCTGGAAATACCCGAATCTTATGATACCCTACCGCTTTCTTGATATCAGAACGCAACCCATTCTGGAACTTAATGCACTTAGAAAATTCTGCTCCCTCACCAACAAAGTGCGGGTAGAATTTCATAAGTTCATTAAACTTTGCCGCATATTCAGACACAGACATGTTACCTTGATCCAACGCCAGAAACTCAGTCTCTTTCTTTCCACGGACATCTTCCGGATAATACTTCCTCAAAAACTCCCTTTTGAACACCGTCCAGGAAATCTCTTCACCTGTTGCTTCTAACCTTGCCAAAGCCTCCAGCCACCAATCATCAGCTTCCACAGCTAACTGATGAGTGCCATACCTGACATTCTGCTCTTGCGTGCAATCCATCACACTAAAGATCCTCTCCATCTCTTTCATCCAAGTCAAGGCTCCCTCGGGGTCATGCGTTCCTTTAAACACAGGAGGATTCTCCCTATGGAAAGTCGCTAAACTCCGAGACCTCGCATTCTCATCTGCATGCATAGCTTCAGCCATAGCTTGCAATGCAGCAGCAATAGCGGCGTCATTACGTCCAGCCATCTCTAAACTTCACAATAACACCAAGAGAAGTAAGCCCAAAGAACAACACAAGAAAGGTTAGACCAAACGACACGACACTTGGTCGGACAAGACCAACCTGCGCTCATCATCTACAAAATAAGTGTTCAATCCCCCCAAGGTGTTACGTATCACGAGCGGACGACACCAAAACGGACGACTACTAAAAGAGCACCTACACTTGCGGATCACCTGCACATTACCCACAAGTAGGTAACGTTAAAGCAGAAGGGTGAGAATATAATTCATAATGAAAAGCATGATAAATATAGTAATGCCAACAAGTATCATCAAGAATCATACAACAAAGTAATCCACTAAGTCAACCACAATCAATGTATGAACAGTGCGATAAATGAGTGAGAATATAATGGTAAAGACAAATGGTGATGAATGAGACTCGACTATGCATATGCATGTGGTACCCAAATCCGGAGTAAACTCCTCCTTGTCATTATGACAAATATACCTTGCCGAGCATTATGCTGGGACTTCATTCCACTCAGGAAAGTACACCGTTGTCGAGCAGTAAGTTACGAAAAACCGTCATCGAGCATTTAGCCCCCACTGATGACCTCTTGCCAATCAGGCTAATGTACCGTTATCGAGCATTAAGCTCCTACTGGTAACCAATGCCACACGGGCCACCTGCAAACAGCATTCCGCTATTAACGTAATGAAATGTTATGCTGTGCACACAAACGACTCGATTACATATCAACAACAACAATAATATAACTCAGTCACATATCCACATCACACCGGTTATATTAATCCACACGGATACATCATAGATACCACTCAGGCTTTCATAATCACACATCAAACATTTACCGTCAAAACGCACCTGATTAGTGAATATTATTTCACAAAATACATTTATGAAAAATCATTCAACCACCAACACACTCCTCTTTATCATAAAGCATACTCAATAAGCTTCAAAACACTTCAAACGGCGTCAAAAACGGAGTCACGGATCAAAAGTTATGGTCGTTACAAAATCTGCCAAAAATTGGAAAAGTTGTAGGTCGACGCATGGAAAACATAGGTCGACGCATTGAACTCCTGTCACCCTCGGGTATGCGCACGCCGACCCAATAGGTCGACGCATTCTATAGAAAAACACATATTTTTGCCTTTTAGGCTGCACAGGTCGACGCAAACCTCTGTGCAGGTCGACCTAAGCTGCGTAGAAACCTAAAAATCACCATTTCCACCATCCAGACTCTTATAAACATTTCTCTAACACATATAAATCATTCTAAACATCCACAAATCACAAACACAACATAAAAGTGTGATCATGCAACATAAACAACCAACTTTGCATGGTTGACATCATTAAACTTCTCATAACCTAGTTTTTCCTTCCAATGCAAGAAAACATGGAGAAATGGAAAAACAAACATGATCAATGAAGATATCTATCATCATACTACACATACACACCAAAAAATCATGTTCATAACTTCAAAACTCACAAAACTCATAATCTACCATTGTTGGCCAAAGCATAGAAAATGAACAAGAACAAGAACAAGACTATAAGGATCATACATTCAAGATAAATTAGATTCACCCCCTTACCTTGGTTAATCTTGATTCTAGCTTTGGTTTGATCTTCTCACAAAATCTATTCTTTTCTTTCTCTTTGTTTTTCTCCTCTTTCTCTTCTCACTTTTCTCTCTATTTCTTTCTTTTCTTCTTTTTCTTGTTTTCTCTCTTTCTATTCTCTCTTATCTCTTTTCTATCTCCTCCCCCTACTTCCTATTCACTCATAAAAATATCTAACTAAAATATCTACTTTACGATCTAAACTTAATTGCTTTGAAAACCCCCAAAACGCAAAGTAAAACGTCATAAATATTTTTACTATCGAAAACGTAAAAATCATCGATTAAATAATAATCTACTATACCGAACTATTACCGACTGACACGACTCAAAAACGGTAAAATTTAGGAAAATACAACAAACATCACAACTAAACAGAAAAACACATTTACGGGCGTTACACAGAAGATCTGGAAAAAAGAAGGTAGTGTGCTATGAATACAAAGAACCTGGACACTACAAGAGTGAATGCCCCAAGCTTCAAAGGCAAAAGCCCAGAAAGAAGTTTGAAAAGAAGAAAGGAATGATGGCTACATGGGATGACTCTGATTCATCTGATCAAGAGTCAGACTCTAAAGATGAGCAAGCCAACATAGCATTCATGGCAACAGTTGATGCTGGTGAAAAATCTACTTCAGATTCAGACTGTGATGAGGTATTTTCTGAACTCACTAGAGATGATTTAGTTTCCAGCTTATCAGAACTTCTGGAAGTCAAGAGTCAACTTAGTATCAAATACAAAAAGCTCAAAAATCTCTTTGAATCTGAAACTAAGAGACTTGAAATAGAAAACTCTGAACTAAAAGAAAAGTTTTAAAATTAACTAAAGATGTTGAAACATCTTCAAGTTCAGATAAGTCTATTCCAAGCACTAACCATATTCTGAAAGAATATGACTTGAGCTTCAGAAAGTTCTTATCTAGAGGTATAGGCAGAAGTCAGCTAGCCTCTATGATTTATGGTGTTAGTGGAAACAAAAGAATATGTATAGGCTTTGAGGGAGAAACCCCATATAAACTTGAACCTGTTGATGAGATGATTATCAAATACAAACCTTTATATGAACAGTTCAAGTATGGTCATTCTCATGATATCAAGCACACATCACACTCTAAGAGTTTTCATATCACACACACAAAGAAATATGTTGTTGCACATTCTGGTAAATCTTATGTGAAATCTCAGTTCAATCAGAACTTGAGAAGGATTAACCCCAAAGGATCCAAAAGAATGTGGGTACCTAAGGATAAGATAATTCCTGTTGCAGATCTCCTTCACAGCTCAAAAGAAAAACATGTCATGGTACCTGGACTCTAGAGTGCTCACGTTGTAACGCCCGTATAATTTTAATATTAATTTAATCAAGAATATTGAATTAATAATTAGAATTATTAAGGATTTTGTGAAAATAATAAATAATGGTTTATGGCATTTGGGCCATGTGAGAAATAGTAAAAGGGGGGGGGGGTGTGATATAGGAAGGCCCTTTACTTATATTATTATTATTTTCATAAAATAATTGGAATTGGGAAGAAAGAAAGAACGTGAAAGAACAGAAGTCTGAGGAACGAGGAACGTGAAGGAGAACGGTAGAGGGAGAGACCAAGAATCAAGAAATTTGTCTAAGGTAAGGGGAGACTTATCTGATTATCATCTATTATAGGGTTAGGGGTTGATAATACTGAATAGATGTGGAATTCGGGTCGATTGAGTCATATGATAGGTTTAGGGATTGAGTCAATTGTAGGATGTTTGATCTCTATGTTTGAATCTATGATGTCTGCGTTGTTATGGTCTCAATTGATGTGTAATTGGTGTATTATGAGACGTATTTTGTGTTGTTTGTGCATTCTATTTCTCTAGGTTCGTACTGGTATGGTTTGGGTGTGTTTGGAGTGCATAGAATGCTGTTTTCTGCAGGTTGGGTTTCTGAAATCGCCGGTTCGCGCCGCGTGCACAGGGTGGCGCCGCGAACAGGTGGGCAGAATGCCAGGAAGTTGTGATACGCTCAGGTCGCGTCGCGTACCTGTGTTCGCGCTGCGGAGGCGTAACTTTTTTCTCGTTTCGCGCCGCGTGTGGATGTTTGCGCCGCGAACAGCTTGGCAGAGAGCCAATGAATTTTTGGGACGCTCAGTGCGCGCCGCGAACTGGTGATGGCGCCGCGTGCTGTAACGCCCCGAATTTAATTAATTAGTTAATTAAATTATTTAAGAATTTAATCATTGGATTTAATCGAAGTTCGAGGATCAATCAGAATTGTCGGTATTATTTTGGGAAGCGTATTTGGATTATTAAGTTAAAGTTGGATTTTAGTCGGTTAGTCGGATAATTAATAAAGTTGATTTCGTTGAAGAAATAATATTATTATTAATATTGGACTATTTGTATTTAATTCGAATTTTATCGACGAAGTCGGAATTATTTTATTAAGTTGGCATGGTAATTAATCGGATTAATTTGGTGAAATAAAGTTGAAGTGTTATTTTATTAATGAGCTTAAAAATAACTTTGGATTTAATTTGAGTTGTTGTGAAGTAAGGAGGGGGTATGTAACTTAGGCCCAATTATGTTGGATTTAGAATTGGAAGAAGAAAGAACTATCATAACACAAAGAGGAATAGGGTTTGGAGGAGAGGTGAAGAAGAGAGCCATGACGGAAGATAAAAGCTAGAGGAAGTCCAATTTTCGCAGCAAGTTTTTGCAGTGAGACACCTTAGTAAAACGGACGTTTCTCCCAATCCAACCGTTGGATCGTCGCGGTTCTTGGACACAATGTTCCAGACTCGTAGAGGTAACTTCTGACCGGAGCGATTTTCGTTTTGATGATTTTAAGTCCGTCTGACAAAGTGATTTCCGAACAGGTTTTTGTTGCGTCTCTGCACGTTGTTAGAAAAGATTTTCGGAGAAAAGATGGAAGCGGCGGCATAAGCTATGGCAACTGGGAGAGTAGAGAAATCTCATATCCAAGGTAAGGGTGAGGTTCTAGCTCTATAAACAGGATTATGATGAATGATATGTGCGGGTTATGGTTGTATGATTGCCTCTGTTTCGTGTGTTGTGATTGTATTGTTGAATGTTGAAATTGATTGACGTCGGTGAATAAGGTTATAAAAGTTCAATCAATGGTGGTGGAAAATTAACCTAGGGTTTATAATTATTATTATTGAGGAATTAGTTGCAGAAAATTGCTAGATGTTGTCAGTAGAGTATTTTTTTTGGCACTTTAGAGTTGTAGAGATTATTATAGAATTATTTAGAGTTCTTGGAAACTCTGTCGAGTTATAATTATTAATTATTATAAATTTTCGCGAGTTAAGAGTATAGAATAAGTTAATAAAAATATTTTGTTAGAGTGTTGAATGAGTATGAAATTATTATGACGTTGTTGTATATTAGTTGTTTCGTGCATTATGTTGAATACGATGGGCTGCTATTTTCTTTGAGATTTATCAGTGATGTGTATGTTGCTATATTTTGTTGTTTTATGCGAAGTTGCAGGATGTTTCAATGACGATATTTACCACTAATTATTGGTAAATGAATTGGTGATATAGGCTTATGCCTGGCGACGAGGATTTGTTGTTTATGTTGTATGTTGTGTGATGTGCATTATCGAGTTGCATACATTGCATATTTTGGCGACGGCCTGGATTGGAAAATTAGCGACGAAGGCTTATGCCTTGATGCCTCCGTTTAACTGGCAATTGGCGATGGGGGCTGAAGCCCTGGGTACCACATGCATATGCACAGTTGTGTCTCATTTGAAGTGACATGAGTTGATTTTTGCGATGTGAAGTGATTTATAGTTTTATGACTGTGAAGTGATAATTTTGTATGATTTAATCCTAATATATTATTTATCATACGCTTGTTTATATTGTTGGATATCTCACCCCTTCTGAATGATGTTTCCCTACCATGGGAAATGGACAGGTACTCAAGATAGCGGTGGGAGTTTGAAGTGATTTTATGAAGTCTTTAGTTGCTGTTAGTTCGAGTTGGGTCTTGCTCTGATACGTAGCACTCGGGGGGATGAACGATTGTCTTTTAATTGTTGTTATAACTATAAGTTGTTAACTTTTAAGTGGAATTTATGAAGTAATATGATGTTGGTGAAGTTGTTTTAGTTTAATAAAAATATTATGCAAAGTGAAGTTGAATAATTGATATTATTATTATTAATAAAAGTTGTTTTTTTATTTTTTAAAAGAGTAAACAGGTTTTATCGGTTCATCCGAGTTATGTGCTATGTATCTATGATATATGTGATTAAGTTGTTTGTTGTTTTACGTTGAATGTGACATCCCAATTGTATGTTGAATTTCCGCACTCTGATTTTATTAAATATTCGATGGGTAGATTTGGGGTGTTACACGTGCTGTTGGTGTTTTGAGATATTTTAAAAGTCCAAAGATGCATAACTTTTTAACCGTTGGTCCGTTTGATGCGCCGTTTTGAGCTAAACGAACCTTGTAGGATAATCTATATGATGATGATTGATTGGTTTTTAGAATGATGAAAATACATGTATGCTATTCTTGTTGAGTATGATGATTGATGCAAATACATGTATGTTTTGTGTTTGATGATTATGGAATTGTAATTGAATGATGTTAATATATATGAACATACTTGAATGATGATGATGATGTTGATGATTGATGATGATGATAGTAGAAGTATGTTGTATATGTTGCATTCATTCATGCTCATTGATGATACTGTATCCATAAGGGTGTGTTGGATCAGTGAAGGGCATGATTCCCATCGTGTGGAATCTGTGCTGGCAGGGCCGTATCTTGGACGATGTTGGATCGGTCATGGGTTATCCCCATTTGATGATGATTGGTACCACATGCATAGTGTCAGTTCATACATATGCATAATTTATAACATGATTGGATGTATTCCAGTGTTGTAAATATTAATGATGTATTGATTTTGGTTTGATTGTTGTGAATATCTATTTATGAAACAATTGGGTGAATGATACAACTGTGATGTGTTATGGCTTTATAACCTTATAACATTTGTTAATTATGATGAGACTCACCCTTACATGTTGTCATTTTCAGATTGAGGATAGCGACTATTCGACTCGGTGAGGATTAGCTCATGAGTCAGTGTTTTAGTAGCGTCAGGTGTCATGCTCTGATAGTTGTAACACTGGGGACGCGATTGTTTAGAGTTTATGATTATGACTCTAGTTATGTTTTGATGTTTTGAAGGATAAGTTTTGAAGATGTTAAACTTAGTCCGTTTTTGATAAATTTCCGCTGTGTGAACATGAAACGTTTTAATTTATGATGATTTCCTCAGTGAATGCATGACATGACTGAATGATGTTTGTTTATTATGAATTGTGGCACCCTTATTTCATGTACTCTGAATAATTGTTTTAAAATTGCCGCGGGGTTAGTAAGGGGTGTTACAATAGTGGTATCAGAGCATAGTCGGTCGTTATGACCAGAGTCTTAGTGTCAGTTTTGCTTTCCTGTGTATGCGACTAGTAAGAGTTAACTGTCGATACTTCTGTTCTGATTAAATTGGTTGTGATTTAAGCAGAACAATGGCTGGAAGAGGAGGAAGAAACGATGATGCTATCGCTGAGGCTCTGGGCATGATTGCTGGTGTGCTGGGAGGAAATGCCAATGGAGCTGCGATCGGTGCTGACAGGCAGCTGAACAGTTTTCAGAGGAACAATCCTCCATTGTTCAAGGGCACGCATGATCCTGAAGGTGCTCAGAAGTGGCTTAAGGAGATCGAGAGAATCTTCAGAGTCATCGATTGTGCTGAGGATCTGAAGGTGAGGTATGGTACTCATATGTTGTCTGAAGAGGCTGACGACTGGTGGCTTACTACCAGGACTGAACTGGAAGCTGATGGTGTGGCTATTTCTTGGGCTGTGTTCAAGAGAGAGTTTTTGAGAAGGTACTTTCCTGAAGACGTGAGAGGTCGAAAGGAAATTGAATTTCTGGAACTAGTTCAAGGTAGTATGACAGTACCAGAGTATGCTTCGAAGTTCGTTGAGTTGGCAAAGTACTACGTCCACTACAACAATGATGAAGCTAGTGAATTCTCGAAATGCGTCAAGTTCGAGAACGGTCTCCGTGATGAGATTAAGCAGGGTATCAGATATCAGAGAATCCGGAGATTTGTAGACTTGGTGAACTGTAGTAGGATCTTCGAGGAAGATAATCTCAAGCTGAAGTCATCTCACTCTCGCGAGTTAGTTGACAGGAAAGGGAAGAAGCCTATGGATAAGGGTAAGCCATATGGTAGAGGTAATCCAAAGACTGGTGGTTGGAAGAAGCCTAGTGGGGGAGACTCCAGTGCTTTTGTCAGGTGCTATAACTGTGGTGAGGTCGGGCACCGTAGGAATGAGTGCAAGCTGAATCAGAAGAAGTGCTTCAAGTGTGAAGAGGTGGGTCATGTTGCCGCTGATTGTAAGAAGAAGATTGTGACTTGTTACAATTGTGGTGAGGAGGGTCACATTAACCCACAGTGTCCTAAACCGAAGAAGAACCAAGCTGGAGGGAAGGTCTTTGCTTTGTCTGGATCGGAAACCACTTCGGAGGATAGACTAATTAAAGGTACGTGTTTTATTCATGGCACACCTTTAGTTGCGATTATTGATACTGGAGCAACTCATTCTTTTATTTCTTTGGATTGTGCTGAGAGGTTGAATTTGGAAATATCTGAAATAAATGGAAGTATGGTTATTGATACTCCAGCGTTGGGGTCAGTAACTACTTCGTCTGCATGCTTGAATTGTCCGGTTGATAGTTTTGGTAGGGAATTCGGGATGGACTTAGTGTGCCTTCCGTTGAAACAACTCGATGTAATCCTGGGGATGAACTGGTTAGAATTTAACCGTGTTCACATCAACTGTTTTTTGAAGACAGTAATCTTTCCTGAAGAAGTTCATTCTGATGATCTGGAGATGACGGCTAGACAAGTGGGTGAAGCTATCAAGGATGGTGCAACAGTGTTTATGTTGTTCGCATTGATGAATGTGAAAGGAAAAGTGACGAGTAGCGAATTACCTGTGGTGTGTGAATTCCCAGAAGTTTTTCCGGAAGAAGTGAATGAATTACCACCGGAAAGAGAAGTGGAGTTTTCTATTGACTTAATTCCGGGAACTAGCCCAGTGTCAATGGCACCGTACCGTATGTCACCGTCTGAGCTGACAGAACTGAAGAAGCAGTTGGAAGAATTGCTGGAGAAGAAATTCATTCGTCCTAGTGTCTCTCCGTGGGGTGCACCTGTGTTGCTAGTGAAGAAGAAGGAGGGTTCAATGAGGCTGTGTGTGGATTACAGACAATTGAACAAGGTTACTATCAAGAATCGGTATCCCTTGCCGAGGATTGATGATTTGATGGATCAGTTGGTTGCAGCATGTGTGTTTAGTAAGATTGATCTGAGGTCTGGGTATCACCAGATTCGTGTGAAAGACGATGATATTCAGAAGACCGCTTTCAGAACAAGGTATGGACATTACGAGTATTCGGTAATGCCGTTTGAAGTTACTAATGCACCTGGTGTTTTTATGGAGTATATGAACAGGATATTTCGTCCTTATCTCGACAAGTTTGTGGTGGTATTTATAGACGATATCCTGATATATTCTAAGAATGAGGAAGAACATGCTGAACACCTCAGAACTGTGTTAGAGCTGTTGAAAGAGAAGCAACTTTTTGCCAAACTGTCGAAGTGTGAATTTTGGTTAGAAGAGGTCAGTTTTCTTGGACATGTAATTTTGAAGAATGGTATTGCTGTCGATCCTACTAAGATAGAGGCTGTATCCCAGTGGGAAGCTCCGAAATCGGTGTCAGAGATTCGTAGTTTTCTTGGCCTTGCAGGTTACTACAGGAAGTTCATTGAAGGATTTTCAAAGTTAGCATTGCCGTTAACTAAATTAACCAGAAAGGGTCAGGCTTTCATTTGGGATGTAAAATGCGAGGAAGGATTCCAAGAGCTGAAGAAGAGGTTGACTAGTGCTCCTATTTTGATTTTGCCGAATCCGACAGAATCATTTATGGTTTATTGTGATGCTTCGCTGATGGGTTTAGGTGGAGTGTTGATGCAGAACCAACAAGTGGTCGCGTACGCGTCGAGACAACTCAAAGTGCATGAAAGGAATTATCCGACTCATGATTTGGAGTTGGCAGCAGTGGTTTTTGTCTTGAAGTTGTGGCGACATTATTTGTATGGGTCGAGATTTGAAGTGTTCAGTGATCATAAGAGTCTGAAATATCTATTTTACCAGAAGGAACTGAATATGAGGCAGAAAAGGTGGTTAGAATTCCTTAAAGACTATGATTTTAGTTTGAATTACCATCCGGGTAAGGCAAACGTAGTTGCTGATGCTTTAAGTAGGAAGATTTTGCATATGTCTATGCTAATGGTGAAGGAATTGGATTTGATTGAACAATTCAGAGACTTGAGTTTGGTATGTGAAGGTACTCCTACTAGTGTTAAGTTGGGGATGCTGAAGCTGACCAGTGGTATTCTTGAAGAGATCAGAGAGGGCCAAAAGGCTGATGTGGAATTAGTCGACAAGTTGACTTTGATTAACCAAGGCAAGAGCGGTGAATTCAGAGTTGACGAGAATGGTATACTGAGGTTTGGAAACAGAGTTTGTGTTCCGAATGTTGCTGAACTCCGAAGAAATATTTTAGAAGAAGGACACCGTAGTGGATTAAGTATTCATCCTGGTGCTACCAAGATGTATCATGATTTGAGAAAGCTATTGTGGTGGCCTGGAATGAAGAAAGAAATTGCTGAGTTTGTGTATTCTTGTTTGACTTGTCAGAAGTCAAAGGTTGAACATCAGAAGCCATCTGGATTTATGCAACCGATGTTTATTCCTGAGTGGAAGTGGGATAGCATATCGATGGATTTTGTTTCGGGTTTGCCGAGAACTGTTAAGAATTGTGAAGCTATCTGGGTTGTGGTGGACAGATTGACGAAGTCTGCACATTTCATACCGGTAAGAATGGATTATCCGATGGAAAAGCTGGCTCAATTATACATTGAGAAAATAGTCAGTCTGCATGGTATTCCTTCGAGTATCGTGTCAGACAGAGATCCGAGATTTACGTCTAAGTTCTGGGAAGGTTTGCAGAAGGCTTTGGGTACTAAGCTGAGACTGAGTTCTGCTTATCATCCGCAGACGGATGGACAGACTGAGAGAACAATTCAGTCGTTAGAAGATTTGTTACGTGCTTGTGTATTAGAAAAAAGAGGTGCTTGGGATAGTTATCTGCCTTTGATTGAATTTACCTACAACAACAGTTTTCATTCGAGTATAGGTATGGCTCCGTTTGAGGCATTGTATGGTAGGAGATGTAGAACTCCATTGTGTTGGTACGAAGCTGGTGAGAGTGCTGTGATTGGACCAGAAATTGTACAACAGACTACGGAGAAGATTAAGATGATTCAAGAGAAGATGAAAGCCTCTCAGAGTCGTCAAAAGAGTTATTATGATAAGAGGAGGAAGACACTTGAGTTTCAAGAGGGAGATCATGTGTTTATGAAGGTTACTCCTATGACGGGTATTGGTCGAGCTTTGAAGTCAAAGAAGTTGACTCCGCGTTTCATTGGACCATTCCAAATTTCAGAAAGAGTGGGAGAAGTGGCGTATCGTATTGCGTTACCGCCAATGCTTGCCAACTTGCATGATGTATTTCATGTGTCTCAATTGAGGAAATACATTTCGGATCCGTCCCACGTGATCCAAGTGGATGATGTACAGGTGAAAGACAACTTAACGGTTGAAACGTTACCTGTGAGGATTGAAGATAGAAGACTGAAGCAATTGCGGGGCAAGGAAATAGCTTTAGTCAGAGTAGCTTGGGGAGGACCAGCTGAAGGAAATGTTACCTGGGAGCTAGAGAGCCAGATGAAGGATTCGTATCCAGAGCTCTTTACCTGAGGTATGTTTTCGAGGACGAAAACTCTTTTAGTGGGGGAGAGTTGTAACGCCCGTATAATTTTAAGATTACTTTAATCAAGAATATTGAATTAATAATTAGAATTATTAAGGATTTTGTGAAAATAATAAATAATGGTTTATGGCATTTGGGCCATGTGAGAAATAGTAAAAGGGGGGTGTGATATAGGAAGGCCCTTTACTAATATTATTATTATTTTCATAAAATAATTGGAATTGGGAAGAAAGAAAGAACGTGAAAGAACAGAAGTCTGAGGAACGAGGAACGTGAAGGAGAACGGTAGAGGGAGAGACCAAGAATCAAGAAATTTGTCTAAGGTAAGGGGAGACTTATCTGATTATCATCTATTATAGGGTTAGGGGTTGATAATACTGAATAGATGTGGAATTCGGGTCGATTGAGTCATATGATAGGTTTAGGGATTGAGTCAATTGTAGGATGTTTGATCTCTATGTTTGAATCTATGATGTCTGCGTTGTTATGGTCTCAATTGATGTGTAATTGGTGTATTATGAGACGTATTTTGTGTTGTTTGTGCATTCTATTTCTCTAGGTTCGTACTGGTATGGTTTGGGTGTGTTTGGAATGCATAGAATGCTGTTTTCTGCAGGTTGGGGTTTCTGAAATTGCCGGTTCGCGGCGCGTGCACAGGGTGGCGCCGCGAGCAGGTGGGCAGAATGCCAGGAAGTTGTGTTACGCTCAGGTCGCGCCGCGTACCTGTGTTCGCGCCGCGGAGGCGTAACTTTTTTCTCGTTTCGCGCCGCGTGTGGATGTTTGCGCCGCGATCAGCTTGGCAGAGAGCCAATGAATTTTTGGGACGCTCAGTGCGCGCCGCGAACTGGTGATGGCGCCGCGTGCTGTTGGTGTTTTGAGATATTTTAAAAGTCCAAAGATGCATAACTTTTTAACCGTTGGTCCGTTTGATGCGCCGTTTTGAACTAAACGAACCTTGTAGGATAATCTATATGATGATGATTGATTGGTTTTTAGAATGATGAAAATACATGTATGCTATTCTTGTTGAGTATGATGATTGATGCAAATACATGTATGTTTTGTGTTTGATGATTATGGAATTGTAATTGAATGATGTTAATATATATGAACATACTTGAATGATGATGATGATGATGATGTTGATGATTGATGATGATGATAGTAGAAGTATGTTGTATATGTTGCATTCATTCATGCTCATTGATGATACTGTATCCATAAGGGTGTGTTGGATCAGTGAAGGGCATGATTCCCATCGTGTGGAATCTGTGCTGGCAGGGCCGTATCTTGGACGATGTTGGATCGGTCATGGGTTATCCCCATTTGATGATGATTGGTACCACATGCATAGTGTCAGTTCATACATATGCATAATTTATAACATGATTGGATGTATTCCAGTGTTGTAAATATTAATGATGTATTGATTTTGGTTTGATTGTTGTGAATATCTGTTTATGAAACAATTGGGTGAATGATACAACTGTGATGTGTTATGGCTTTATAACCTTATAACATTTGTTAATTATGATGAGACTCACCCTTACATGTTGTCATTTTCAGATTGAGGATAGCGGCTGTTCGACTCGGTGAGGATTAGCTCATGAGTCAGTGTTTTAGTAGCGTTAGGTGTCATGCTCTGATAGTTGTAACACTGGGGACGCGATTGTTTAGAGTTTATGATTATGACTCTAGTTATGTTTTAATGTTTTGAAGGATAAGTTTTGAAGATGTTAAACTTAGTCCGTTTTTGATAAATTTCCGCTGTGTGAACATGAAACGTTTTAATTTATGATGATTTCCTCAGTGAATGCATGACATGACTGAATGATGTTTGTTTATTATGAATTGTGGCACCCTTATTTCATGTACTCTGAATAATTGTTTTAAAATTGCCGCGGGGTTAGTAAGGGGTGTTACACACGTCACATGATGGGAAGAAGGTCTATGTTCCAAAGTCTGGAACTTAAATCTGCTGGAGAAGTAAAGTTTGAAGGGAATCAGAAGGGAAAAATCATTGGCTCAGGAACCATATGTATTGGTAAATTTCCCTCTATAACTAATGTTCTTTTAATAGATGGATTAGCTCATAACTTATTGTCCATAAGTCAATTAAGTGACAATGGTTATGACATAATCTTTAATCAAAAGTCTTGTAAAGCTATTAGTCAAAAGGATGGCTCAATCCTATTTACAGGCAAGAGAAAGAACAACATTTATAAAATTGATCTTTCAGATCTTAAGAACCAAAAGGTTACTTGCCTTCTGTCTGTTAACGAAGAGCAGTGGGCCTGGCACAGAAGATTGGGTCATGCTAGTTTGAGAAAGATCTCTCAAATTAACAAACTCAATTTGGTCAGAGGACTCCCTAATCTAAAATATAAATCAGATGCTCTTTGTGAAGCATGTTAGAAAGGGAAGTTTTCAAAACCTGCGTTTAAATCTAAAAATGTTGTCTCTTCCTTTAGGCCTTTAGAACTTCTGCACATTGATCTTTTTGGCCCAGTCAAAACAGCATCAATCAGAGGCAAGAAATATAGATTGATCATTGTAGACGACTATAGCAGATGGACTTGGGTAAAGTTCTTAAAACACAAGGATGGGTCACATTCTGTGTTCTTTGACTTCTATAATCAGATGCAATCTGAAAAGGAATGTAAAATCATAAAAGTCAGAAGTGATCATGGTGGTGAATTTGAGAACAGATTCTTTGAAATTTATTTCAAAGAAAATGGTATTGCCCATGATTTCTCTTGTCCTAGAACTCCACAGCAAAATGGAGTTGTAGAGCGAAAGAATAGGACTCTACAAGAAATGGCCAGAACCATGATCAATGAGACTAATATGGTTAAGCATTTCTGGGCAGAAGCAATTAACACAACTTGTTATATTCAGAATAGAATCTCCATAAGACCTATTCTAAATAAGACTCTCCTTATGAATTGTGGAAGAACAGAAAGCCCAACATTTCATATTTCCATCCATTTGGATGTGTGTGTTATATTCTGAATACTAAAGATCATTTGAACAAGTTTGATTCCAAAGCTCATAAGTGTTTCCTTCTTGGATATTCTGAACGCTCTAAAGGCTATAGAGTATACAATACTGAAACTCTGGTAAATGAGGAATCAAACAATATTTGATTTGATGATAAGCTTGGCATTAAAAAGCCAAAGCAGTTTGAGAATTTTGCAGATATAGATATCTCTAACTTAGATCATGAAGAACCCAAGGGAAAGGATGATGCAGAAGATCAAGTTGCAGCGTCTTTAGAGAATCTCAGAATATCTGAAGAGCCAACACTCAGAAGATCTTCTAGACTCAATTCTGCTTATCCAAAAGATGTTATAATTGGAAAGAAAGATGATCCCATCAGAACAAGAGCATTCCTAAAGAACAATGCAGAATGTCAATTTGGTTTAGTGTCTTTGATTGAGCCAACTTCTGTTGATCAAGCTCTGGAAGATGCTGACTGGATAATTACTATGCAAGAAGAGTTAAACCAGTTTACAAGGAATGATGTTTGGGATTTGGTTTCAAGACCTAAAGGATTCAATATCATTAGAACAAAATGGGTTTTTAGAAACAAGATGCGTGAGAAAGGTGAAGTCATCAGAAACAATGCCAGACTGGTTGCTCAGGGATATAGTTTGCAATAAGGTATTGATTATATAGAAACCTTTGCACCAGTGGCCGGTTAGAATTTATTAGATTATTAATTTCTTTTGCCACTCAGAATAACATCACTCTGTATCAGATGGATGTTAAGAGTGCCTTTTTAAATGGTTATATAGATGAAGAAGTTTATGTCCACCAACCACCTGGTTTTGAAGACTCTAAGTCTCCAGAACATGTTTTTAAATTAAAGAAATCATTATACGGTTTGAAGCAAGCTCCTAGAGCTTGGTATGAAAGACTATGTTATTTCCTTCTGGATAATGGTTTCACAAGAGGAAAAGTAGACACAACTCTCTTCTGTAAAACCTTTAAAAAGGATATGCTTATTTGTCAAATTTATGTTGATGATATTATTTTTGGAACATCTAATGCTACACTTGGAAAGGAGTTTCCTAAGTCTATGCAGGCAGAATTTGAAATGAGCATGATGGGAGAACTAAAGTATTTCCTAGGCATTCAGATCAATCAAACTTCTGAAGGAACCTATGTTCATCAGACTAAGTATGTTAAAGAGCTTCTGAAGAAGTTTAATCTATCTGAAAGCAAAGAAGCAAAAACTCCAATGCATCCAACTTGCGTATTAAGTAAGGATGAGGTAAGCAAGAAGGTAGATCAGAAGATCTACAGAGGTATGATAGGATCTCTTGTCTATCTGACTGCTTCTAGACCTGATATTTTATTCAGTGTATGCTTGTGTGCTAGATTCCAATCAGATCCTAGAGAATCCCACTTAACTGCTGTTAAGAGAATTCTTAGGTATCTAAAAGGTACTACTAATGTTGGTTTAGTCTACAGAAGATATGATGAATACAACTTAGTAGGATATTGTGATGCTGATTACGTTGGAGATAGAGTTGAAAGGAAAAGTACTTCTGGAAGCTGTCAGTTTCTGGGAAGTAACCTGATCTCCTAGTACAGCAACCAGCCAGCAACAATTGCACTCTCTACCACAGAAGCAGAATATGTAGCTGTTGCTGGATGTAGTACACAGATGCTCTGGATGAAAAGTCAGCTAGAAGACTATCAGATATATGAGAGTAACATTCCTATATTCTGTGATAATACTTCTGCTATTTGTTTATCTAAGAATCCTATTTTACATTCTAAAGCTAAACATATAGAGATTAAACATCACTTTATTAGGGACTATGTTCAGAAGGGTGTTCTTTCTTTAAACTTTGTTGATACAGAACATCAGTGGGCTGATATCTTTACAAAACCCCTTGCTGAATATAAGTTTAAGTTCATTCTGAAGAACATCAGTATGGATTTATGCCCAAAATGAAGGTGTTGAGAAGATATGATATATGGATTAGATTGGAAATGTTTATTTATTTTCTTATCAGATGTTCTGTCTATGTATTATCATTTAGATACTCTGATTCTATTATTTCTAACGTTTCATATGTCTAAGTATGATACATAATTTCTGTTAAAGCAAAACAGCTGTCACCAGCTACTCCAGATGATGACCACGTGTTCATTCTGAAGGGACAAGCATGTGTGCAGTTGATGAGACGCCGCCCTAGGTAACTGTGCAAATCTTTTCAAATCTCACGCTATCTCCACTAACGTCTCTCAACATTAAATGTGATTGATTCAGTTTCTGTAACTGCTTGCATTCAGAATTTCATTGCATTCTTCTTCAAATCCGTGTCTATATAAACACATATCATATTCATTTTATATCTTTTCACTCCTTCATCAATCATTCATTTTATGCATTTATGTCTCCTCTTCTCTCTTCATAAAAACCCTAAAAGCAAGAAAACCAGAGATCTCAAGTGTTCTTCAATGGCTTCTTCATCAAACTCTCAACAAAAGGTTTCGTCTTCTCAACAAGAACAACAACAAGATCAACAACAGCAACAACAACAAACTGTCTTCTCTCCATTGAAGACCTGTTAGATTCCTTACGCAAACTTAGAAGTTCTCTGTGAACTTATGGTTGATTTTGAAAATCTTCAAGCACACCAGTTCAACATCAAGACGAACATGTTGGTTCAAGGATGGGCAGATTAATTTGATCGTCTCATTGGACCAGTTTATCCTCTTTTGGTTAATGAATTTTGGACTCATGCTACCCTAACCTGAAACGCTATTATCTCCTTTGTGTTAGGTCAAGAGATTGCAATTACTAAGAATCTCATAAGGAAGTTATTGAATCTCCAAGGTTTGGGTGGAGTAACAGGTGCTCTTCCCGGAAGAACTGATTGGGAAACAATTTATCCAGAGATATTTACTTCTGGAAAAGGTTCACCACTTACCAAGGATCTGAAGCCTTCTTACAGAGTTTGGGCAAAGATCATTCTGGGATCTCTCAACCAAAGAAAGTCAACTGTTTCTGCTACCTATATCAATCAAGATCAGCAGTTCCTTCTGTACTGCATTGGAAAGGGTATGATAATTAACTTGCCTCATGTTCTGTTCCATCATTTGAAGACTCACGTGAAAGAATCATGAGAGGCAGAACGTCTGAAATATCCCAAGATTAAGAAGAATACTATTCCTATGGGAAGGCTGATATTAGACATTCTAATTGAGAGTGGTCTGATTGATACTCTGAAAGTTGCTGGTTCCATTCAAAATCTGGCTACTGTTAGTGGGAGTACTCTAACTGCCCACACTCTGAGAAGAATGCAGTTGATTGGAAAGGTGACCTCTACTCCAATAGTGATTCCTGATATTCTGACCAGAAGAAATCCAGTTGTTGATTTCCCTCTGATTTTCAAGGAAGAACTGTGAGAATCTGTCCAACTCTATCTGGAGTCCTGTGTACGAGATTAGTCAGAAGCTGATCCTTCTTGGATTTGTGGAAGAACTCTTCCATCTTTGGATGAATTAATCAAGAGAGATAAGAAGAAGAAAGAGAAGAAGAAGAAGAAGAAGAAGAGAAAGGTTACTGGAGAAGGTCCTGCTGCAAATAAAGCTAAGAAGCAGAAGAAACCTTCAGGTACTATTATCTCTGACTCTGTACCTGTTAATAGTTCTGAAAAAGTATCAACATAATCTCTCAAAATTCCCAAAACTTCTGAACAGTTTCAAAAGTTAATAGAAGAAATTGATAATATTGACACTTCTAGTTTACACTCTTCTTATGACCTTCCCCCTCCGAAAATACCACCATCTTCTAAAATTCCATCTTCTTCCACCACCACAAAAGGAAAATGTCCACTTCATTCTGAACCAATTCTAAACCCCAAACCACTAAATGTTATCTTCCCACCAATTCCATCAGAAAATATCTTCTCCACTAATCAACCAACCTCCTCTATTCCTAAACCAATCTCACCAATTTCTGACCCTTCATCACCATCCATTTTTTCTGACCCAGTTGTTATAATTACAGACTCTAACAACAAAGCAGAATCTTCACCTCCTCCATCCTCTTCAAACATTTCTTCTTTGTTTGATAGAACTTCTGAACCATATTCTATCTCTAACCTATTTGCTTCAATCACCCGTTTCAGAACCAACCCTCCTAAACCTTCTGTTGATATTCGTTTTAAATTGTTAAAATATAAGGTCAGAACAGGGTTATAATATCTGATGGTTGCCCATGACTCCAAGCTGGATCATGTGGCTGCTGAAAAGCTCTGGATAGCTTTTCTTGAAGATGTGCAGGCAGAGTTTCTGGACCTCTAGAAGGATTGTCTTGCTGCTGCTCCTGGTCCTGTTGGACTAGCTTTGGAGTATGTTGCTGGCATTTACTCTCATCCTATTTCTAACTGGAAGCCTCGGGAAGAAGCTCCCTTTGTGGATGAAATGGAAATGGATAATCCTTTGCCTCTGGTTTTCTGGACGCCTTATCTGTTTTCAGTTCTGACTGGAGACTTTAAGACTCTGTTTGACTGGTTCAGGGAGAACCCTCTGGAAGAGTATCCTGATTTGGTGTATCCTCAGATTGAGTATCCTCCTGAAGACGAACCTGAAGAAGAGCAACAAGCTGAAGAGCAACAAGCTGTAGCTATTCATGCTGAAGAGGAACCAATTGCTGATAATCAGATGATTCTAGCTTCTGATGTTCCTACTTCTTCTGCTGGTCCTTCTACATCTGTTTTGATGGAAAGTTTGAAGGAACTCCAACAAAATCAAGCTTATGTGTTCAGTCGTTTGGACAAGCAAGATGAAACCAACAAAGAATTCAGAACTTGGATGCAGAGAACAGAGGAATCCTCCAAGAAGCAAGCTGAATACACCGCTGAGATTAAGAACCTTCTGGAAGCTTTAGCCTCTAAGCTTAACCATTCGTAGTCTGTGTCTTGTGTCTTAGTTTTTTTCTTTGTTTTTGCATCTGTTTTGTTGCATCTGCTTTGTACTCCCTTCTGATTAATCAATGAAATATATTTCTTTCTTCACTCTATGTGTCTTTCATCTGAATCTTTTATACTTTTTGATGTTATGACAAAAAGGGGAAGAAGCGTGCTAATTGAATTGATTTATAATATCAGTTGCTGGGCTTAAGTCTCAACATTCCTAACAATTATATTGCAAGTTTTTTGTCTCTGATAGTTTTGCAGGAATGTGATACTTTGAACAAACTCAAAACGGGGAGAAGCATATATGAAGAAAATCTATCAAAGAGTTGAAGAAATCAAGCTTAATGTTCTGATACATAATGTTTCAAGCTCTGATACAAACTATGTTCCGATTACTCTGATACAAGAAGTTTCAAGATCAGAAAGAAGCTATGCTCTGATACAAGAAGCTATGAAGCTCTGATACAAGCAAGTCTTTTTAATGTTCTGATAAAGCCAAGTGCTCTCAAAGAGAAATTCAAAGCTCTGAAGCTGTCCAATGGAAGCTCTGAAGTGATGCTCTGAATTATCTGAAGTTTAAAGTTCAACGTGAAAGTCTCATCTGAAATGGAAAATACTCAGGGAAGTCTTTTATTTATAAAATCTTCTAGTATTAATTTCAAGGGGAGATTGTTAATCTCAGGGGGAGACATATTCACACACTCTAATTAATATGCTTTATGCTATATCTGTGTATTGTCTTTTTCATCTGATATTCTAGATATAAATTCATATCAATTCTGTATGTTTTTGTCATCATCAAAAAAGGGGAGATTGTTAGAACAAGAAATGTTCTGATCAATATTCTTAGTTTTGATGATAACATTATATATGAATTTTGTATAAGAGAATGTGGTACTCTAATTATTCATGTTTTCCATTTCAGGAAAAGTCTAAAAGAGTATGCACAAAATCAGCGCTCAGAAGCTCTAACCCAGAAGATCTGGAGTGCTTCATCAGAACATGGTCTGGCAGACATCAGAAGATGGTCCTGCAAAATTCAGAACATGATCTAGAAAGCATCAGAAGATGGCAGTCAGAAGCAAAGCTCTGAAGATCTGATGGTATCACGCTCAAAGCACTTCTAAAGTTTGAAGACAGAAGTTGCATCTGCACCAAAGCTTAAGACTCTGATATTCAAACGTTTATTCTACATAATCTGAGTCCAGAAGAAAGTACAATATGAAAAGGCTATAACGTCAAATCTCTGACTGACAAAAGGAACGTTAGAAGCTACAAAAGGCAAAGTCAGTAAAAGCGGCTGAAGCATGGCTCGAGGTAGTTGACAAAAGAGTGAAACATTTAATGCAGCAATGTACTATTCACGCAAAGCATTAAATGCTCCCAACGATCACATTTCCTCAACGCCTATTGTCATACCCTAATTTTTGACCCCCCCTGAGATGACATATCTTCAGGATTTTCATCAAAGTAAGTACCCAGAGCAGTCTGACATTCAATCAAGGGTGTTCAAAGACAAGAAAGCTCAGGCAAAGGATCAATCAATAGAAGGATTAGTCTCTAAGACTCAAGAGCTTCATTATTTCACCTATGATTGATTAGACACCCAGTCATCTAAGTACAGAGTTACTCAGGTCACCAGACTAGGGTTTTTTGAGCCTATCAAGGACTAAACTCAGGGATCACCTTTGGGAAACCCTAAAAAGCCCTAGGGGACCATTCAAAGACATCAATCATCTTCAAATAACTCATATGACAAGATCCACTGGATATTACACCTCAATTCAAAGTCTACAGTCATCATTGTCCTCTGGTCGACAATTAGGGTTTTTGACCTAATTCCCCAAGATAGTTGACTTTTTAATCAGGGCATGGATCCAAAACTCAAGACATGATTCAAGAGTCTCTACTACCTCAATATAATCCATTTACATCATTCATCTGAGGAAAAGATCTTGATTCTACACAAAAGTCCAAAATCTCACCTTATTTGGAAAAAGTCAACTGTATGGGATCACCATTGACTTTTGAGATTTTTGGTCAAACCATGGCTTTCAAGGATCAATATCATCAATATATGGATATTAAAGTCATTTGACCAAAGAAATTCAAAGAAATTCATCAAGGAGCGAAAAGTCGGGAATTAGGGTTTTTTGAGGCATGGTGAGAACTCAAAATTTCACCTACACAACTCAAAAAACTTCCAACATGAAAGTTGTAGATCTTGCAAAATAAAACAACATCTTACAAAGGAACTTTTTTCAAAAGATCAATCATTTAAGAGTTTTGGAAATTTTGGAGTTTTAGGTCATAAACACTTAGAAATTTTTCTAAGTGTTTTAACCTAGTTTTCTTCCAACTTTGGTCTCATTTTTCACAAATTTGCCAAAGGATTTTGAAGAAACTCCAAACTAATGATTTGAAGTAGATGTTTAGGGCTTTCCAAATTGTGTTCAACCTTCTCCAAATTCATTTTGAGCTAAGAGTTATGCTTGTTCAAAGTTGGCCTCATGAAGTGAAATTATAGGTCATGCATCATTTTGGAACTTTGAAATTTTGTGCACATGACCTCAAATACGGATGCTACACGACCCATAACACATCTGAAAACATGCCATGCATTCATTTTCACCATGCCATGATAATTGAAGAAGATTCTATAAACAAGAACATGTGATTATGTAATGATTACATTTAGGAATTTATGGCAAATTGATGAATCACCCAAGGAATCTTCTCACCAACCAATTAGAGCTGATTTCTGTCTCAGAATTGTCCCCTAAGATCAAGAAAAATCGAGGGCTAGGGGATTGATCAAATGGAATCAAAATTCTCATCATTGCATAAGAGATATTTGCAAACTTCCTTCATGCTTAAGAAACCAAATTTCTTTCATTAAGCAAACTCACCACAACCAATTGATCTGCATTCATTTGCCTATAAATAGGAGGGCATACTTCAGTAGAAAAACACACCAAAGCAACCATATTCCTTGCTTTCTCTTTCTCTTCTCATGCTTATTGTTTTTCAAAGTTCTTTGGCAAGAAGAATCGTTTTCTTCAAACCAGAGCTTATCTTTGGAAAGTAAGCATTCTAACATCTCAAGGGAGGTCATTTGAGGTGATCCAAGCACCTGGATCACTTCTGTAAGTGGAGGAACACCATTGTTGCTCTCACTTTGGAGCAGTTGCAGTTGGAGGTCCATAGTGCAATTCAGAAGGTTTCCAATCAAGCCAAGCATCCAGGCACGTTCCATAGGAGGTAGTGAAGCTGTTCAGATGGCTGCAGCTCATCTGTAACTCAAGAATCATCACTCTCCATGTCCACTTGAAGCTCAAATCGAGGGAGGTCCATAGAACAATTCAGGAGGATTGAGGTTACAACAAGCATTCAGTTAGCATCACTGAGTCACAAGGAAGCTTTTGGGATCATTCATACAAGCCCAGTTGCTCTCTATCATCCTCACGACCTCCATTTTCAGAGGTAAGTTTCTGAACTCCACCTCTTTAATTTAAGCATTCTTTAAGAAATAGCTCGATTCTATCTTGTTCAGCATCATCAGAGGATTGAAAACCCTCTATCATCATTCATTTATCTTTCAGTATAGTCATTTAATTTGATTTTTAAATTTTAGGGTTCTTCACGATTTCTGGTAAATTAGTTAGATGTAGTTAATATAAATATATATTAGTTACATATTTAGAATCGTGAGTGAATTTAGAGCAAGTTTCATGTTTACACCTGGACCATTGGTTGAGATTTGAGAGAATCAGAATTTCAAAAATGTTGGAGCTTGAGGTTGAAGACGAAGATGGAGGGTGGCGCCATTTTTTAAATCTCTGAACAGAGTTTATTTTATATTTAATGATATGCGTTTCATAAACGAATGAATAACTTGCCCCAGTGGCCACACATGCGCTCTTAGTCTCCTCATGCCCAAAGTCTGGGGTTTGAATCCCCCTCGCCCCAGACTTTTTGATTCTTTTATTTTTCAATGATTTATCACTTGTTTTGAAACATAACCAAATGAATGAGAGTTGCTATCACCATACGCGCGTTGGCTCAGTGGTGTGGTTTTGGGTGTGTGACCTAAAGGGCGTGAGTTCAAGCCTTGGTGGAGACATTTCTAATTTTTTTTATCACTTTTCACACCTATTCTCTTCACAACTTCACATGATTATTTAACCTATCAAATTAAATCATTTTCACTTCATTTTTCACACACTTTTTATTTAATATATCTATTTTGTGAATAATCAAAAAATTCATAAAAATATTATTTATTTCATGTATTTTAATTAGGTTCAACATAGTATGTTTTAAAGCGTTTTCTTAAAAACTTTAAATATATATATTCATTTTGTTTTAACCTAATTATTTTGAAAATAAGTTTATGATAAAACCCTAATTGTTTAGGTCTTAATTAGGCATAGATCTTTATTCTTTACCTTAATTAAGTTGACTTTTGTCAATTTTCAAAACTGTTTTCAATCTCCGTTTAAATCAAATGATTAAGGTTTTCAAACAACAAAACCTTATATCATTTCAAATCATTTTTAAAACTGCTTTTGTAACCAGTACTGTAAAGTACTGGGCCTCTAATAGAGTGTAAGTCCCAAACACCTTCTCTTCTTAGCTTGTTTTCAAAACTGTATTTTCAAAATCTTCTTTCTGTTTTCAAAACATTGTTCTGGTATTTGAAGGGCATTATTCCCGGTGAAACTCTTCAGATACCTATGTGACCTTTGTCCATCTTCACTTCTTCTGTTTTCAAAAACCCTTAACTGTTTATAATAAATATTCAATTGTTATCAACAAAACAACAAAAATATTGTTGAGGCTCTGTACATACTTCTCCAAAGGCCTCCACTCCATCCAGGTTAGGCTTTACAAGCTTTCAATTTACAGTCTTTATTTAAATTACTGTCAAATATAAACTGTGCATATATATTAGTTTAGAACTACGTTTGAGTGTAAACCTTAGGACAGTTAAACTATATATATATATTATAGGAATATGATCTAGGATTGAGAATGTCTTCCCGGTGAAGGCTCTTTCCTAATTAGAGATCTATAGTTCAAACCCCCAAGATGAATTATTCCCGGTGAAACATTTTGGCAAAAACCTTAGAATCCAAAAAAATAGGACACATCCACCCAAAGAGGAATTATTCCCGGTGAAACCTCTGTTAGAACAAGATTTGTTCTTATCAATTATCTTAGTTTTGATGATAACAATAATATGAATTTTGCTTAAGATAATATGGTACTCTAATCCAATGCAATTTCCCTTTCAGGAAATATATAAAGAGTACGCATAATTCAGCGCTCAGAAGTTGTATCTCAAATGGTTCAGTATGCAACATCAGAACATGGTCTGGCAAGACATCAGAAGATGGTCGAAGCAGAATCAGAACATGGGTCTATGGAAGCATCAGAAGAACAAGAGATCAGAAGCACTGAAGATCAGAAGATGGTATCACGCTCAGAAGCACTTCAAGGTCAGAAGATCAGAAGATGCTATGCACCAAGCTGTTTGACTCTGATGATATTCAAACGTCGTATTCACAAACATCAGATCAGAAGGAAGTACACGTGGCAGACTACGCTGACTGACAAAAGGAACGTTAAAAGCTACTAAAGGCTACGTCAGTAGACACAGCGTAAACAAGGCTCGAGGTAGTTGACAAAAGCGTATAACATTAAATGCGATGCTGTACGGAACACGCAAAGCATTAAATGCACTCAACGGTCATCTTCTCAACGCCTATAAATATGAAGTTCTGATGAGAAGCAAGGTTAACGATCCTGAACAAAGACAATTCAAATTAACTTGCTGAAACGCTGTTCAAATCAAAACTCAGAATCTTCATCTTCATCAAAGCTCACTACATTGCTGTTGTAATATCTTAGTGAGATTAAGCTTAAACTGTAAGAGAAATATCACAGTTGTGATTATCGCTTTTAAGAAGCATTTGTAATACTCTTAGAATTACATTAAGTTGTAAGGAACTAGAGTGATCGTGTGATCAGTATACTCTAGGAAGTCTTAGCAGTTGGCTGAGCAGTTTGTAACTAGAGTGATCAGGTTGATCAGAATACTCTAGAGGAAGTCTTAGGAGTGAACTAAGCCTAGAGTGATCGTGTTGATCAGTAGACTCTAGAAAAGTCTTAGGAGTGAACTAAGCAGTTGTTCCTGGAGTGATCAAGTTGTGATCAGAAGACTCTGGAAGACTTAGTTGCGGACTAAGTGGAAAACCATTGTAATCCGTGTGATTAGTGGATTAAATCCTCAGTTGAGGTAAATCATCTCTGCGGGGGTGGACTGGAGTAGCTTCGTTAACAGCGAACCAGGATAAAAATAATTGTGCAATTTATTTTTATCGTCCAAGATTTAAAGTCACACTTATTCAATCCCCCCCTTTCTAAGTGTTTTTCTATCCTTCATTTGGCATCAGAGCGCCGGTTCTAAGGTGCAAGCACTTAACCGTGTTTAGAAAAGATTCAGGAAGAGAAAAACGCTTCAGTAAAAGATGGTTGATGAAAGTGAAAAGTCTACACCTACACCTGCATCTACATCTGGCTCTGCTGAGCAATACAACGGTAACAATGGTTATACTAGACCGCCGGTATTTGATGGTGAAAACTTTGAATACTGGAAAGATAAACTGGAAAGTTACTTTCTGGGTCTAGATGGTGATCTATGGGATCTTCTAATGGATGGTTACAAACATCCAGTAAATGCCAGTGGAGCAAAGCTGTCAAGGCAAGAAATGAATGATGATCAAAAGAAGCTTTTCAGGAATCATCATAAATGCAGAACTGTTTTGCTGAATGCTATCTCTCATGCTGAGTATGAGAAGATATCTAACAGGGAAACGGCTTATGATATATATGAGTCCTTGAAAATGACTCATGAAGGAAATGCTCAAGTCAAGGAGACAAAAGCTCTTGCCTTAATCCAGAAGTATGAAGCCTTCAAGATGGAGGATGATGAAGACATTGAAAAGATGTTTTCAAGATTTCAAACTCTTACTGCTGGATTGAGAGTTCTTGACAAAGGATACACCAAGGCTGATCATGTAAAGAAGATCATCAGAAGCTTACCCAGAAGATGGGGTCCGATGGTGACTGCATTCAAGATTGCGAAGAATCTGAATGAAGTTTCTCTGGAAGAGCTTATCAGCGCCTTGAGAAGTCATGAAATTGAGCTGGACGCAAATGAGCCTCAAAAGAAAGGTAAGTCTATTGCATTAAAATCAAATATCAAGAAATGCACTAACGCTTTTCAGGCCAAAGAAGAAGATCCTGAAGAATCAGAATCTGAAGAAGAAGATGAACTGTCCATGATTTCCAGAAGGCTAAATCAACTCTGGAAGACCAAGCAAAGGAAGTTCAGAGGCTTCAGAAGTTCAAGAAAATTTGAACGTGGAGAATCTTCTGATGAAAGAAGATTTGACAAGAAGAAGGTCATGTGCTATGAATGCAATGAGCCTGGACACTACAAGAATGAATGTCCAAATCTTCAGAAGGAAAGTCCCAAGAAAAAGTTTCATAAGAAGAAAGGTCTTATGGCAACCTGGGATGAGTCAGAAGATGATTCAGAAGATGAGCAGGCCAACTGTGCGCTGATGGCGACAGAAGATGACGGATCAGAATCTACATCAGAATCAGATTCTGAAGAGGTATTTTCTGAACTTACTAGAGATGAGTTGGTTTCCGGTCTAACTGAACTTCTGGAACTCAAGTCTCAAATTAGTCTCAAATACAAAAAGCTGAAAAAGCAATTTGAATTTGAAACAAAGAAGCTTGAGTTGGAAAATTCTGAATTAAGAGAAAAACTTTTAAAATTATCCAATAATGTTGGATCTCCTTCTGATTCAGAAAAATCCACTCCTAGTCTAAACCATATTCTGAAAGAATATGATTTAAGTTTCAGGAAGTTCTTATCTAGAAGTATTGGCAGAAGTCAGCTAGCTTCTATGATATATGCCGTATCTGGAAACAAAAGAGTTGGCATTGGTTATGAGGGTGAAATCCCATACAAACTTGAACCTGTTGATGAGATGAAAATCACATACAAGCCATTGTATGATCAGTTCAAGTATGGCCACTCACATGATATTAGGCACACTTCACATGCTCAAAGTTTTCACATTACACACACTAAGAAGCATGTGACACAACCTAGGAAATATCATGAAACTCACATTAAGAATTATCATGCTGTTCCTCCTATTGCTTATAATGTAAAACCCAAGTTCAATCAGAACTTGAGAAAATCTAACAAGAAAGGACCCAAGAAAATGTGGGTACCTAAGGATAAGATTATTCCTATTGGAGATATCCTTGGCTGCAAGAAGGACAAAGCACAACATGTCATGGTACCTGGACTCTGGATGCTCGCGACACATGACAGGAAGAAGGTCTATGTTCCAAGACCTGGTGCTTAAGTCTGGAGGAGAAGTCAAGTTCGGAGGAGATCAGAAGGGCAAGATAATTGGCTCTGGAACTATAAAGTCTGGTAACTCTCCTTCCATTTCTAATGTACTTCTTGTAGAAGGATTAACTCATAACCTCTTATCTATCAGTCAATTAAGTGACAATGGTTATGATATAATCTTCAATCAAAAGTCTTGCAAGGCTGTAAATCAGAAGGATGGCTCAATCCTATTTACAGGCAAGAGGAAGAACAACATTTATAAGACAGATCTGCAAGATCTTATGAGTCAGAAGGTGACTTGTCTTATGTCTGTTTCTGAAGAGCAGTGGGTCTGGCACAGGAGATTAGGTCATGCTAGTTTGAGAAAGATCTCTCAGATTAACAAACTGAATCTTGTCAGAGGACTCCCTAATCTGAAATTCAAATCAGATGCTCTTTGTGAAGCATGTCAGAAGGGCAAGTTCTCCAAACCTGCATTCAAGTCTAAGAATGTTGTTTCTACCTCAAGGCCATTAGAACTCTTGCACATTGATCTGTTTGGCCCAGTCAAAACAGCATCTGTCAGAGGAAAGAAATATGGATTAGTCATCGTAGATGATTATAGTCGCTGGACATGGGTAAAATTCTTGAAACACAAGGATGAGACTCATTCAGTGTTCTTTGATTTCTGCATTCAGATTCAATCTGAAAAAGAGTGTAAAATCATAAAGGTCAGAAGTGATCATGGTGGTGAATTTGAGAACAAATCCTTTGAAGAATTCTTCAAAGAAAATGGTATTGCCCATGATTTCTCTTGTCCTAGAACTCCACAACAAAATGGAGTTGTAGAGCGAAAGAATAGGACTCTTCAAGAAATGGCCAGAACCATGATCAATGAAACCAATATGGCTAAGCATTTCTGGGCAGAAGCAATAAACACTGCATGCTATATTCAGAATAGAATCTCTATCAGACCTATTCTAAATAAGACTCCTTATGAATTGTGGAAGAATAGAAAGCCCAACATTTCATATTTCCATCCTTTTGGATGTGTATGCTTTATTCTGAACACTAAAGATCATCTTGGTAAGTTTGATTCCAAAGCTCAAAAATGTTTCCTTCTTGGATATTCTGAACGCTCAAAAGGCTACAGAGTATACAATACTGAAACATTGGTTGTAGAAGAATCAATCAATATCAGGTTTGATGATAAGCTTGGTTCTGAAAAACCAAAGCAGTTTGATAATTTTGCAGATTGTGATATTGACATATCAAAAGTTGTTGAGCCAAGAAGCAACGCATCAGAAGCAGAGCTCCTCAGAAGCAAAGAACCAGAAGATCAAGTATCAGCTTCTCTGGAGGATCTAAGCATATCTGAAGAACCATCTGTCAGAAGATCATCCAGACTCATCTCTGGTCACTCAGAAGATGTCATTCTTGGAAAGAAGGATGATCCAATCAGAACAAGAGCATTCCTTAAGAACAATGCAGACTGTCAATTAGGTCTTGTATCTTTGATCGAGCCAACTTCTGTTGATCATGCTCTAGAAGATCCAGACTGGATAATTGCTATGCAAGAAGAACTAAATCAGTTTACAAGGAATGATGTTTGGGATCTTGTTCCTAGACCAGATGGATTCAATATAATCGGTACAAAATGGGTCTTCAGAAACAAGCTCAGTGAGAAAGGTGAAGTGGTAAGGAACAAAGCCAGACTGGTGGCTCAGGGTTATAGTCAGCAAGAAGGGATTGATTATACAGAAACCTTTGCACCAGTGGCCAGGTTAGAATCTATTCGTCTATTAATTTCTTTTGCCACTCAACATAACATCACTCTCTATCAAATGGATGTTAAGAGTGCCTTCTTAAATGGTTATATAGATGAAGAAGTTTATGTCCATCAACCTCCTGGTTTTGAAGACTCTATGTCTCCTAATCATGTTTTTAAACTAAAGAAATCATTGTATGGATTGAAACAGGCTCCCAGAGCTTGGTATGAACGCTTAAGTTCTTTCCTTCTAGATAATGGTTTCACTAGAGGAAAAGTGGACACTACTCTCTTTTGTAAAACCTTTGAAAAGGATATTTTAATTTGTCAAATATATGTAGATGATATTATTTTTGGAACATCTAATGCTACACTTGGAAAGGAGTTTGCTAAGTCTATGCAGGCTGAGTTTGAAATGAGCATGATGGGAGAACTCAAGTATTTCCTCGGAATACAAATAAATCAAACATCAGAAGGAACGTATGTTCATCAAACCAAGTATGTGAAGGAACTTCTGAAGAAGTTTAATCTTCTGGACTGCAAAGAAGCCAAAACTCCTATGCATCCAACATGCATCCTAGGTAAGGATGAGGTAAGTAAGAAGGTAGATCAGAAGTTATACAGAGGTATGATTGGATCTCTTCTATATTTGACTGCTTCTAGACCTGACATTCTGTTCAGTGTTTGTTTGTGTGCTAGATTCCAATCAGATCCTAGAGAATCTCATTTAACTGCTGTTAAGAGAATTCTAAGGTATCTGAAAGGTACTACTAATGTTGGCTTAGTTTACAGAAAATCCAAAGAATACAACTTAGTAGGATTCTGCGATGCTGATTATGCTGGAGACAGAATTGAAAGAAAAAGTACTTCAGGAAGTTGCCAATTTCTTGGAAGTCATTTGATCTCCTGGTACAGCAAGAAGCAAGCAACAATTGCTCTATCAACAACAGAAGCAGAATATGTCGCTGCTGCTGGTTGTAGCACACAGATGCTCTGGATGAAGAGTCAGTTGGAAGATTATCAGATATTTGAGAGTAACATTCCTATATTCTGTGATAATACTTCTGCTATATGTTTATCTAAGAATCCTATTCTTCATTCAAAAGCTAAACATATTGAGATTAAACATCATTTTATAAGGGACTATGTTCAGAAGGGTGTTATATCTTTAAACTTTGTCGATACAGACCATCAATGGGCTGATATCTTTACAAAACCCCTGGCTGAAGATAGGTTTAAGTTCATTCTGAAAAACATCAGTATGGATTTATGCCCAGAATGAGAAGATGAGAAGTTCTCATGTATGAGTATCTTCTGAAATGAATATGGAACATTTCTTTTAATCAGAAGTTCTGATTGAAATCTTTTAGAAATTATGATTCGGTTATTACTAACGTTTCATTGTCTAAGTTGATTCAGAACCTCTTTTAAAGCAAAACAGCTGTTACGTTTTATCTCGGGATGGTAAACCTGTCGTTACTATTCATGGATAAGCGCGCGTGCAGTTGAAGGGACGCCGACCATAGGTAACTGTGCTAGTCATCTCATTTGTCTTTATTATCTCTCCTCACGTCACGTAACATTAAATGCTAGTCATCATTCGTTTCATTTTATTTCCTTTTAAATACTCTTCAAACTCTTCTTTTTCCCTCTCATCTTTCTCCATTTTTTTTCTCTCTCTCTCTTCCATATCAAACCCTACTTGTTCATTTTTCTGCAAACCCATCATGAACTCTTCATCAAGCCCAGGAAATAATGAATATGATAAAAACAATAAACGAAAAGCTGTTGAAACATCACCTTCCAAACCCAAAAAGATCAAAATCACCTATGATCCTCTCAAGGTGAATCCTTTCGAAGCAATGTTGTCTGGAAACTATTCTAGACGTGTGTTTCATCCTCCTGGTGAAAGCCCTCCATCATCTCCATCTTCTTCCTCATCTTTCGACCTTCAAGACTCAGCTTCCTCTAATCTTTCCTCTCCCTTAATCTCTTCTGAAGACATCTCTTCATCTTCACCCGTTGAGGATGTTGTCTCTGGTAAAGGTGGTGGAAGATCTGCTTCAGGACCAAGTCTCCCTGATCCCTCGCCTGAAAGCCCAAGAAGCAGTCAATGAGGCGTTTCTCTCTTTCATGGCATGCTGGCACAGACGTTGTCTTAGCTAGGGTCCTAGGATTTGGTCTTAGTAGTTTTATTTTTCTTTGTTGCACATCTTCTTGTAATCCTCTTTTGCTTATCAATGAAAAAGTTTCTTTGTTTTACATTCCAGTGTTTCTATTTGTCTTATGCATCTGAATCTTTTGAAATATTCTTTTTGATGTTATGACAAAAAGGGGGAGAAGATAAATGATAAATGATTTGATTAAATCTATCAGTTGCTGGGTAAAGGCTCCCACACATTCACTAACAAGAACTGCAAGTTCTATATGGTTTAAGTGTTTTGCAGGTATAAAGAAGTGAAGAAAATCTTCAGAAGCAAACACTAGAAGCAAAACCATAAGAAGCGTTATTCTGTAAAAGGAATAAGCTCTTAGAAACTGAAGCAAGCTGAGTGCTGTCAAGCTTCAGAAATCAGAAGCAAGAAAGAAGAATGAATCAGAAGCACTGATAATAGAATTTGAATATCACTGTCTATCCTGTTCTGACAAAATTCTATTTGCTCTGATACATATAATGTTATGGCTCTGACACATTATTTGCTCTAATACATTATTTCAGCCTATATGGCTCTGATACATATAATGTGTTCAAACATACATTTTATGTTCTAACTCGCTCATGCTGACTTTTGTCGTTTAGTTTTTGTTCTGTAACATTTCAGGATGTAGAGATGCTCTGATGATGCTCTGGTACATTCAACAATGTTCTGATACAAATCTAGCATGAAGTGATGTTGGTAGACATTCAAAGTTCTGAAGCTATCCGAGGGAAGCAGAAATCAGAAGATGTGAATGTCCTAAAAGATCCAGAAAATTCAAGTTCTGAAGCTGTCCTGAATGGAAGCAGAAATCAGAAGCTGTGAATGTTCTGAAGATCAAAGAAATTCAAGTTCTGAAGCTGTCCTGAATGGAAGCAGAAGTCAGAAGCTGTGAGTGTTCTAAGGATCTAAAGAAATTCAAGTTCTGAAGCTGTCCAATGGAAGCAGAAGTCAGAAGCTATGAATTCTCTGAAGGCAGAAGCTTATATGATCGTCTCTACCGAAATAATCAGGGAAGTCTTTTATCAAAGTTCTTCGAGTATTTATTTCAGGGGGAGATTATTTATCTCAGGGGGAGATTGTTAATCTCAGGGGGAGACATATTCATATGCTTATGCTATAGCTGTGTAATTTGTCTTTTGCCGTCTACTCTTTCTGATCGCAAATTCATATCATTTATATATGTTTTTGTCATCATCAAAAAGGGGGAGATTGTTAGAACAAGATTTGTTCTTATCAATTATCTTAGTTTTGATGATAACAATAATATGAATTTTGCTTAAGATAATATGGTACTCTAATCCAATGCAATTTCCCTTTCAGGAAATATATAAAGAGTACGCATAATTCAGCGCTCAGAAGTTGTATCTCAAATGGTTCAGTATGCAACATCAGAACATGGTCTGGCAAGACATCAGAAGATGGTCGAAGCAGAATCAGAACATGGGTCTATGGAAGCATCAGAAGAACAAGAGATCAGAAGCACTGAAGATCAGAAGATGGTATCACGCTCAGAAGCACTTCAAGGTCAGAAGATCAGAAGATGCTATGCACCAAGCTGTTTGACTCTGATGATATTCAAACGTCGTATTCACAAACATCAGATCAGAAGGAAGTACACGTGGCAGACTACGCTGACTGACAAAAGGAACGTTAAAAGCTACTAAAGGCTACGTCAGTAGACACAGCGTAAACAAGGCTCGAGGTAGTTGACAAAAGCGTATAACATTAAATGCGATGCTGTACGGAACACGCAAAGCATTAAATGCACTCAACGGTCATCTTCTCAACGCCTATAAATATGAAGTTCTGATGAGAAGCAAGGTTAACGATCCTGAACAAAGACAATTCAAATTAACTTGCTGAAACGCTGTTCAAATCAAAACTCAGAATCTTCATCTTCATCAAAGCTCACTACATTGCTGTTGTAATATCTTAGTGAGATTAAGCTTAAACTGTAAGAGAAATATCACAGTTGTGATTATCGCTTTTAAGAAGCATTTGTAATACTCTTAGAATTACATTAAGTTGTAAGGAACTAGAGTGATCGTGTGATCAGTATACTCTAGGAAGTCTTAGCAGTTGGCTGAGCAGTTTGTAACTAGAGTGATCAGGTTGATCAGAATACTCTAGAGGAAGTCTTAGGAGTGAACTAAGCCTAGAGTGATCGTGTTGATCAGTAGACTCTAGAAAAGTCTTAGGAGTGAACTAAGCAGTTGTTCCTGGAGTGATCAAGTTGTGATCAGAAGACTCTGGAAGACTTAGTTGCGGACTAAGTGGAAAACCATTGTAATCCGTGCGATTAGTGGATTAAATCCTCAGTTGAGGTAAATCATCTCTGCGGGGGTGGACTGGAGTAGCTTCGTTAACAGCGAACCAGGATAAAAATAATTGTGCAATTTATTTTTATCGTCCAAGATTTAAAGTCACACTTATTCAATCCCCCCCTTTCTAAGTGTTTTTCTATCCTTCAACCTCTTACCCATTTGCTTAGAGCCAAAATAAGTTCAAAACTACATAGCTTTCTCTTGTGCTATAACAAGGATACCTCTTGGGCTTTGTACAAGGACCCACAGGCTTCTTAAAAGCATTTCCAGCTTCCTCTTGAGCTTGTATACAAGGACCCATCAGGTTTCTTATAAACATAGGAACAGGTCTTTAGTCACCTTTTAGCCTACCCTGGTGAGTTTCTTCCAATTAAAACCAGACTTTAAACAAGCTAAGTTTGTCTCAATTTTGCATTGAGCACACCCTTTTGGAATGAGAGACATGGACAGTCTCTGTCACCCTTATCTTCATCAATCTTCCTTAGCAGAGTCTAGGATCTATGTTTATTTCTCCTCAGCATGTGTCAGCCTTCATCTTGGGCTTTAAACAAGAAGTCTCCTCTAGATAATCTTTCTGCCATCATTTCAATAAAAAACCCCTGGAAAGGGTTAGCCTCCAAAGTCAGTTAAAATCAATCTATCATTTCAATAAAAAAACCCCTGGAAAGGGTTAGCCTCCAAAGTCAATTAATAAAATTGTCAAAAACCAAAGATTCATTCTCTTAGGAGATAATTTCCCCAAAAGAGTCAAAACCCCTGGAAAGGGTCAGCCTCCAAAAACATGATAAAGTCAGTCTTTTAACAGACAAATTCACCACCTGAGTCAAAATCCCTGGAAAGGGTTAGCTTCCATCAAAAAAACAGTCTTTTAATAAATAAAATCTCCTCAATAGAGTCAAAACCAACAAAAACAGTTAGCCTCAACCTTGGGCATCATACAAGGCACCAAACAATAAAACTCCCATGTCAAGAGTCAGCCTCAACCTTGGGCATTGTACAAGGCAGATAATAGAGTCTCCCCCAGTGAGTTCTTCATCATTCAGTAGCCACAACCTTGGGCTTTGTACAAGGCAGTTTAAACCATACTTTCATGTGCCAAAGATTCCTAACGTCTAGGATCTTTTCCCATAGGGTCATCCATACTCCATTCATTTAAAAGAGTCTGCCACAACCTTGGGCTTTGTACAAGGCAGAAAATAATGTTTTCCCTAGCTAGAGTCAGCCATAACCTTGGGCTTTGTACAAGGCACACAAAATAGAGTCATTCATAGTCTCAAAAATTCAGTTATCTTCAGCAGTCAGCCACAACCTTGGGCTTTGTACAAGGCACACAAATATAGTCTCCCTAAGTAGAGTCAGCCTCAATTCTGGGCTTTATACAGAACACCAAATAAAAATCCATCAAATAAACACTCTCCAAATAGAGTCAGCCTCAATTCTGGGCTTTGTACAGAACACAAAAATACCCTGTAATTAATCCCCAGTGGAGTCATCTCCCAAAGTCAATAATTTTTAATAAATCAATCAAAAAGCCTCAAGCTTGGGCCTCATACAAGCCAGCTAAAGTCAAATCTTTTATACAGTAGATAGACATAGCTTATCTCTATAGAGAGATATTTTTACTACTCTACCACATTCAAACAAACAAACATTTCAAATTTCAATTTTAATCAAGTCTCCCATTTAGGATTTTGAAAGGCATGAGCTGGCAGTAAAACCCAGACATGTGGTAACTTTCCCTAATTTGGATGAGCATCTTTCTTTCATTTAAGAGGCATTTGACTGGTATACTTGCACATACACAAGTAAGGTCCCCCTCTTGAATGAAATGAATTCAGTTATTCTGTCACTCTTTAAATGTTTGTGGTAGAATAGTACAAATACCCCTCTGTAAAGATGATTTCATGCCTCTTTACTGTAGACAGAGATTTAATTCAAGCTTCAACCTTGAGCTTCAAGCAAGGCACCAAAAACAATTAATTTCCCTAGTTAGTTCTCCGAACTACATTAAGCTCTGACTTCCACTAAGGATATGTAGGCATGAGGTTCACAAGGAACCTCAGCGAGCTAATAAAATACCAAAAATAGTCAGTTTGTCTGTCTGTCTGTCTTTTCAAATCAATTCAATTCCTTCTCCTAACACAAAGGAGAAACTTTCCCAATCATTAGCAATAAACACAATCACAATGACACAGAGAAGGTTCCTGTAGAGTACTACAGATATGTAGGGTGTTTAAACACTTCCCTATGTATAACCGACCCCCCGGACTCCAGAATTTCTAGTCTAGGTGAAATCCCCACACTTAGCAAACTCCTAGGGTTTAGTTGAGATCTTTTTTCCCCTTTCCTACTCGTAGGACAATAAGAAAGTTCGTGTGATATCGTAGGAAGAACTGAAATAAAATTCATCCCACCACGGGCGCATTCTCCTTCCAAATTTCGCGTGAAGGGTCTTGCGTGCCATCCTCCCAAGTGAAACGGGGAGGTAAAAAAAACGACACCACAGATAAAAATGGCGACTCTGCTGGGGATATAAGTGTTAAAAACCTTGGTTTTTCATCCAAGCCAATGGTTGACCTGTTGCTGGTCCAGCCCCAATGAGGAATTAGGGATGCCAAATTCCCCCTCAAACAAGAGAGGTCCTGCCTAACCTCTGTGTCATTTCATGTGATTGTTGCATATATATTTGTTTATTTTGTTTATTCTGTATCGGGAAAGGGCTTGATTCCCCCTTGTGGTGAGAAATCCTATACCCGGATTTGAGTGCAACATAAGATAGGATGGAGGATGTCTTCCCGGTGAAGACCCTCTAATCTTGGTTTCCAAGTCTACTCTTGGGATTTGCCTGGCTGGTTGTGATTAACTGCGCCACTGCATTCCGAGACTGATTTGTACCAGGAGGACCTAGAAACACATTAACCCCACTTAAAGCCTTTTTTAGGACGTAGAGCGGTGATTACGGAAGTAATTGTCACGCAGATACTACACTCAGAGAAAACTCTCTTATAGATACCAATCAACGTATCTTTAAGGTTGAGCAAAAACTCTGAGACCCTTAGAACCCGTTCTACAGGTACAAAAATCCTTATCCTTAGTTTACCATTGGGGCGAGGTTTGCGTTTTGACTTCATGACCACTATACCCTTCAACGCCATGTTTGTTTAAAACTCTTGTGTGTGCATTCATGCATCATTCATTAATAACAACTAAAAACAAAAAGAGTCTTTTTCGAGTCGGTTTTCAAGGAAACTAAATAACGAACGTTTTGAACTTCATAGAAAGAGAGAAACGGAGAAAGGACTTAAGGATCTACATCATGGATTATGGAAGAAAAAGAGCTAGGAAATACACCTTCAAGATTCCCCAGGTCGAGGAACTGGGAAAGCTCGGAAAACTGGTGGTCAACCCCCAGGCTTTCAAGGAGAAGTATGGAAAACTTCTGCCTTTGCTCGATACCAACATGGTGGATGGGATCCTTCCCACCTTGGTACAGTTTTACGATCCAACGTATCACTGTTTCACCTTTCCAGATTATCAGCTCATGCCTACGTTGGAGGAGTACTCTCGTCTGATTGGAATACCCGTGTACGCGCAAGATCCGTACTCCGGTTTGGAAAAGAATCCTGACGACATTATCATTGCTGCAACTACTCCTTTGAACGTAGTCGACATCAGAACTCATATGGTGAGTAGAGGAGGAATTCAAGGATTGCCCTCTAAATTCCTGTTTGATCAAGCTCGGTACTTCGTCAGCATCCAAGATATGAGCGCTTTTGAGGAAGTCTTGGCTTTGCTTATCTACGGATTGTTTTTGTTTCCTAACATTAACGATTTTGTCGACATCAACGCGATTAAGATCTTCTTAATTGGAAATCCGGTTCCAACCTTGCTGGCGGATGCTTATCACTCTGTGCATTCAAGAAACCTGCAGCGAGGAGGATTAATCACATGCTGCGTACCGTTGTTATACGAATGGTTCGTTTCGCACCTACCAAAGTCTAGCACTTTCTGGAATATGAGGGATGGCCTTTACCGGTCACAGAAAATCATGTCTCTCACTCATACGGACATTGAGTGGTGTAGTCCTGACAACGACGAAACCAAGATCATCTTCAGTTGTGGGAATTTTCCCAACATACCCCTTATTGGAACTAAGGGAGGAATCAGTTACAATCCAGCTTTAGCCCGTCGTCAATACGGCTATCCCATGAAAAATATACCAGGTAACATCCAATTGGAAGGTCTGTTCTTCAAGAACATCGACGATCATGGCAACATGCTGAAGAAGGAAATTGTCCAAGCCTGGCGTCTTGTTCACAGCAAAGGGAGAAGATTGTTAGGAAAACATCTTTGCATCTCCCTGGATCCTTACCTTCAATGGGTACGCATCAGAGCATTCAAGCTCAGGATGCCATGTCAGCATCAAGAACCTATTCCCCTAAGGGAACCAATTTACCTTTTCTCCACCGATGTTGAAAAATTACAAGCGGCACTAAACAAGGTATGCCAAGAAAGGAATGCTTGGAGGAACAAGTATCGAATCGTCAACACGGAAAATGTTGAGATTCAAAACATCCTAAGAAGGAAGGATGAGTTACTTGAAGTACTCGATCGACAAGTGACACAATCGTCACTTTCTCATCATATCCCTCCTGCTTCCTGGATCATCGATCAGCTCACGTCAGAGAACGCTCAGCTTAAGAAACAGAAGAAGATGTTAGAACGTGAAGTCGGCTCTTCATCAAAGTTTTAGAGTCCTTTCTCTCGGTTTCTCTGTATTTCCTTTTTCAAAGTGTGTAAAAACGGCGTTTTCGCTTAATTAATAAAAGTTTGATGTTTCATAACGTAATTATGGTGTTTCCTTGAAAAATATTAACTTAATTGCATATCATACATCGCTTTAGTCGTACGCACTGACACGAGAATTGTCGCGGATCTAATAGTCACTTTCCTTTCTCCAGAAAGAGAGGAGGAGAAGGAGGTGAACCAAGACTTTCAAGCTGTCTCATCCATACAACACTCGTTCAAGTCGCAAGAAAAGAATGGAAGACTTTGAGCAAGAGAATGAAGAACTCAGAGAAGAGATTAATACTCTCAAAGGTACAGTTGAAAGACTCAATAGTATGGTAGAAGCCCTGGTAGTTGCGCAGAATCGACCAACGCCAGAAGAACCACAAAGGACTGTGGTTTCCGAGATTGTTTCTACTCCCATTCCTCAGTATACCATGCCGCCTGATCGACCTTGGGGCATGCCGTATAACCTTACTCCAGAAGGGTACATACCTCCAGCTTCTGAAGCTCCAAAAGTCACCATGGATATGCGTCCACCGGAGGGTTACAAACCTCTGGAAATTGAAGTTCCAAGAGCAACGGCAATGGGTTTCGCTCAACAGAATGCTGAGATTCCAAGATCTGCTGACATGGCTTCTCCACGACCGATTATGCATACTTTTCCCCCGCAGGGCGGACAAGTATATCATCACGGTCCAAGTGAGGATGCTGGCGTGTATGAAAGATTGGACGAGTTCCAGGAACAGTTTCTGCAAATGCAGAAGGAACTCAAGACTCTTCGAGGACAGGATCTATTTGGAAAGAATGCTGCAGACCTCTGTCTGGTTCCAAATGTTAAGATTCCTCACAAATTCAAAGTACCAGATTTCGAGAAGTACAAAGGGAATTCATGCCCACAAAGTCATCTCGTAATGTACGCTCGAAGAATGTCAACTCAGACTGATAATCAACAATTGCTCATTCATTATTTTCAAGACAGCCTGACAGGTGCTGCACTCAAATGGTACATGAACTTGGACAGTTCAGAGATCCGTACTTTTCGAGACCTCGGAGAGGCCTTCGTCAAACAGTATAAGTACAATCTGGATATGGCTCCCGACAGAGATCAACTCCGGGCCATGACTCAAAAGGATAGAGAAAGCTTCAAGGAATACGCTCAGAGATGGCGTGAAGTTGCTGCTCAAATTTGTCCACCACTTGAAGAGAAAGAAATGACAAAAATCTATCTCAAAACTTTGAGTCCATTTTACTACGGACGAATGGTTGCAAGTGCACCAAGTGACTTTACCGAGATGGTAAACATGGGTGTGCGTTTAGAAGAAGCAGTTCGGGAGGGACGCCTAAACAAAGAACCAGAATCTTCTGTTGGTCCAAGGAAGTATGGAAGTTCTTTCCAGAAGAAAAAGGATCAAGATGTCAGCAATGTCTTGCACAAAATCAAGAAGAAATTCCAACCTCAAGTTGTAGCAATAACTCCGGTTGTTAACTCAGCGCCAGCTTATCAACCTCAGGTCTCGCAACAACAAATTCAACAAAGGTCGCAGCAACCTCAGCAGCAGGTTCGACCTCCAAATTACAACAATCGGGCTCCAAGGTATTCTGCCTTTGACCCAGTACCAATGCCGTATGCGGAATTGTTTCCAACATTACTGGCAAAAGGACTCATTCAGACAAGGAGTCCTCCAAATCCTGCAAACAGTTCCTCACCATGGTATAAGGCTGACCAATCTTGTCCCTATCATCAGGGGGCACCAGGTCACAATATTGAGAACTGTTTCCCTTTCAAGATTGACGTCCAAAGATTAGTGAAGAGCGGAATGCTATCCTTCAAAGATACTAATCCAAACGTCCAAGCAAATCCTCTGCCGCAGCATAAAGAAGCTTCAGTAAATCTGATAGATCAACACCCCAACGTCATTCAAATCTACGACATTCGTCAGATAGGGGAAAACCTTGTCAAGATGCACGCTAAACAAGCTGGGTACGGTCATGTACCACCTCACAACTACTTCACATGTGATATTTGTCCAAAGAATAATCAAGGATGTGCCGTAGTTCAAGCTGCATTACAAGAACAAATGGACTTAGGATGGATTCAACATATCCGAGTCAGAACTGAACATGACATCAACATGGTTCAAGGATGTCCAGGAGAATACAAAATCTACAAAGTCGAAGATCTTGAAGTATCGGTAGTCAGGTTCCATAAAACTTTAAATGGACTTGCCTACTTTGGAACAGATTTCCACGCTTACAGTAGATGCGAAATCTGTCGGAGAAATTCACGAGGATGCTTGCGTGTTCGCAACGACATTCAAAAGCTGATGGATGACAATACCATTACTGTTCTTGCCAATAGAGAAGATGGCGAAGTCTTTACCGTATCTCCTCAAATTAATCAAGTTGAACCTATGCAAGTCAAGTATGATAGCAGGAGGACAGCAGTTGCGCCACTAGTCATCTACTTACCAGGTCCTGTACCGTATGAGTCTGACAAGGCTATACCATACAAGTACAATGCTACATTCATTGAAAATGGTAAGGAAATACCATTACCGTCTGTTGTCAACATTGCTGATGTTAGTCGAGTCACCAGAAGTGGACGAGTCTTCAACAGAACAACAGAAAATGTGGAGAAACCTTCGGAGGAAGTACCACATAGGCAAGACAATCATCCTACCAATGCTGTTCAAGCGAAAGAAAATGATGAGATCTTGAAGTTAATCCAGAGGAGTGAATACAACATTGTAGATCAATTACTACATACTCCATCTAGGATATCTGTTCTTTCCCTACTATTGAGTTCTGAAGCTCATAGGGAAGCTCTACAGAAAGTTTTGGAACAAGCCTTCGTAGAACCAAGTGTTACTATAAGCCAATTCAACAACATCGTTGCCAACATCTCCGCCGGAACTAACCTAAGTTTCTGTGACGAAGATCTTCCTGAAGAAGGAGTGGACCATAATCTTCCACTTCACATCTCAGTTGGCTGCATGGGTGATACACTCACAGGAGTCCTAATAGACAATGGATCCTCTCTCAACGTCATGCCGAAATCAACATTGTCAAGATTATCTTTCGAAGATTACCCTCTAAGAAAAAGTCATGTCATCGTCAAAGCATTTGATGGATCAAGGAAGTCAGTTTTCGGAGAAGTGGATCTTCCCATAACTATTGGACCTCAGACGTTCAAAATCACTTTCCAAGTTATGGATATTCCAGCACAATACAGTTGTTTGCTAGGTCGCCCATGGATTCATGAGGCTGGGGCAATTACTTCAACACTTCATCAGAAACTGAAGTTCATAAGAAATGACAAATTGGTAACCGTATGTGGAGAACGAGCTCTGATCGTCAGCAACCTATCATCATTCTCCGACATAGAACCAAAAGAAGTTGTTGGAACTAAATTCCAAGCACTTTCCTTAGACAAAGGAAAGGAGAAAGCAGCGTCTATCTCTTCATACAAAGATGCAATCCAAGTTGTAAAGGATGGCACTACCAGTGGTTGGGGGCACATTAATATTCCTACCAACAACAAGAACGGAACAGGAATTGGATTCTTTCCGACATCATCAAAAGCTATCCCAGGGATTGAGGTAGTTCTCCCAATTCAAAATACTTTCTGCAGTGGAGGTTTTCTTCAACATGTTCAACAAACAGTCAATACCATCGGTACGGAAAACACCGATGAGGAGGAATGGTTATCCTATCTTAACAGAGCAGGATACATCTCCCTACCAGAGTCTGATTCACCTTGCTGTTATCCGACTAAAGGATCTGAAAGTAAGACTCAACCAAGCAGTGATGAAGTTACTGACAGCTTCACCACCAGAAGTCATGGTTCATCAGAAGAAGTTCCTCATATCCCCGAAGAGACTTGGGATACATTAGGAGAACCAAGCGGAAAATTCGACTACATGGTAAAATACTCCGCTCCTGAAAGTTCAAGAATCTCTCTTGAAGATATTGTTCCAACTGGATGGAACATTGATTATGAGTACCTCTCTCAGCCAAAAGAGATGTATAACCCTTGCTATTCATCATCAGCATCTGGTGAAATCATCATTGAGGATTATATCCCTAAGTCACCTTCCGAGGCTACGGATCTAGAGTTCACATATCTAGTCAATGCCATCTTGGGAGAAGAGCAAGACCAAAATACAGAAGAGGATGATCTCGAAAGTGTCTCCGACAACGAGTCTCTCCATTCAGAAGATTGGAAGTTTCCTCAAAAGAAAGTTCGACATACTCCACTTGGAAATGGGTATGCTCACACCGCTCAGTCTGCTGAAGTAGAAGAAGACCGTTTGAGTGTTGCAAAGACAGTGGTTGGTAAATCAAGACCTACCACAGGCCAGCTTAAGCCTAAGGTTCCAGATTACTTAGTGCACAATGGGGTTCGCCACTATTGGACAGCTGTTGAAGTTACAACTGTTGTTCGCACTCCTAAGTAGGAATTTTCACCGTTATTTTGTCCTCTCACCATAGCCCAGGGTGAAGAGATGTTTCATAGGGCTTTGCATTTTACTATTTCTTAGGAAAATGTCCCTCTTTGCTTCGCCCAAAGCAATAGAGTTTTGTTTTATAGGGTCTTTGTTTCAAGAAATGACTGTTAATAAATAAAAATGTCCCTCCGTCGTTAGTTTTTCCTTTTCTTTTTTTTCGGAAATTGGTAATCCTAAAAAACACCCTAAAAAACATCAAAAAAGAAAATCATTAACTGCATACACCGAGTCTTCCCTCGTTGTCTAAATAAAACTTATCACACATATGCAGATTAATCATAAAATACCCCGTTGAAACGTGCGACCGTATGACTTCTCCAAGCTTTGAGTTTCCTGTATTCGAGGCAGAGGAAGAAGAAGACGAAGAAATATCAAAGGAAATTTCACGATTACTTCAACAAAAGGAAGAGGCCATTCAGCCATACAATGAGCCTCTAGAGATCATTAACCTTGGTTCCGATGGAAACAGAAAAGAAGTTAAGATTGGAGCTTCGCTCAGTTCAGAGATCAGAGAGAGTTTGATACAGCTGCTCAAAGAATTCTCAGATGTCTTCGCTTGGTCTTATCAAGATATGCCAGGGTTGGATACCAGTATAGTGGAGCATCACTTGCCATTAAAGGCAGAATACCCTCCGGTCAAGCAAAAATTGAGAAGAACTCATCCGGAGATGGCCATGAAAATTAAAGAGGAAGTTCAAAAGCAGATCAACGCAGGTTTCCTCGTCACTTCAGAATACCCTCAGTGGTTAGCTAACATTGTTCCCGTTCCTAAGAAAGACGGAAAAGTCCGCATGTGCGTCGACTACAGAGATCTGAACAAGGCTAGCCCTAAGGATGATTTTCCTTTACCACATATTGATATGTTGGTAGACAGTACAGCAAAATCCAAAGTTTTCTCGTTCATGGACGGATTTTCAGGATACAACCAAATCAAAATGGCACCTGAAGACATGGAGAAAACAGCTTTCATCACCCCCTGGGGCACGTTCTGCTATCGTGTTATGCCTTTTGGACTAAAGAACGCAGAGGCAACTTATCAAAGAGCCATGACTACGCTTTTCCACGACATGATGCATAAAGAAGTGGAAGTTTATGTGGACGACATGATTGCCAAATCAGAAAATGAAGAAGATCACATACAGAATCTGACAAAGTTATTTCAACGCTTACGGAAGTTTCAGCTTCGCCTGAATCCCAACAAGTGCACCTTTGGTGTCTACTCAGGAAAACTCCTTGGTTTCATTGTCAGCAAACGAGGAATTGAAGTAGATCCAGACAAAGTCAAGGCAATTCAAGAAATGCCTTCGCCCAGAACCGAGAAACAAGTTAGAGGATTTCTTGGACGTCTGAATTACATCTCGAGATTCATATATCTCATGACTGCAACTTGCGCTCCTATTTTCAAACTTCTACGGAAAAATCAAAGTTGCGTGTGGACAGACGATTGTCAGAAAGCATTCGACAGCATTAAAGAATATCTGCTCGAACCACCCATCTTGTCTCCTCCAGTAGAAGGAAGACCTTTGATAATGTACTTAACCGTCTTAGAAGATTCCATGGGTTGTGTCCTTGGACAGCAAGACGAGACGAAGAGAAAAGAGCATGCCATTTACTATCTAAGCAAGAAATTCACTGACTGTGAATCCCGCTACTCCATGCTCGAGAAGACGTGTTGTGCTTTGGCCTGGGCTGCCAAGCGTCTCCGCCAGTACATGATTCGACATACTACTTGTTTGATCTCTCATATGGATCCAATCAAGTACATCTTTGAGAAGCCTGCTTTAACTGGGAGAATTGCCCGTTGGCAGATGTTGTTATCAGAATATGACATTGAGTATCACGCACAGAAAGCCGTGAAAGGAAGCATTCTAGCTGAGCACCTGCCTCACCACCCACTCAATGGTCATGAATCAACCAGTTTCGACTTTCCGGACGAGGACGTCATGTACCTCAAGATGAAAGATTACGATGAGCCACTACCAGACGAAGGACCTGAGATAGGATCCCAGTGGGGCTTGATCTTTGACGGAGCTGTCAATGCTTATGGACGAGGAATTGGGGCAATCATTGTTACACCTCAGGGTACCCATATTCCATTTACTGCCAGATTAACTTTCAAGTGCACAAACAATGAGGCCGAATATGAAGCTTGCATCATGGGTCTCAAAGAAGCCATGGATCTAAGAATCAAACACTTGGATGTATACGGAGATTCTGCTTTGGTCATCAATCAAATCAAAGGAGAATGGGAAACACGCCAACCAGGGCTAATCCCTTACAAAGACTACGCAAGAAGATTGTTACCATTCTTCGACAGGGTAGATTTTCATCACATTCCCCGTGAAGAAAACAATTTGGCTGATGCATTAGCCACACTCTCTTCCATGATTAGGATAAATCATTGGAATAACATTCCTCGGATCGATGTTATGCGCCTGGATAGGCCCGCTCATGTTTTCACAGTAGAAGCAATCATCGACGACAAATCGTGGTATCACGACATCAAGAACTTTCTTCAAAAGCAAGAGTACCCTCTTGGAGCATCAAAGAAAGATAGAAAGACTTTGAGAAAGTTAGCTTATAGATTCTTCCTGAATGAAGATGTTCTGTACAAGAGAAACTTCGACATGGTTCTGCTCAGATGCGTTGACAGAAAAGAAGCAGAAGTACTCATGAGAGAAATACATGAAGGTTCCTTTGGTACTCACACCAATGGACATACCATGACAAGGAAAATACTGAGAGCAGGATATTATTGGCTGACAATGGAGTCAGATTGCTACCAGTACGCAAAGAGGTGTCACAAATGCCAGACCTACGCCGATAGAATTCATGTGCCACCATCTCTTCTCAACATACTCTCTTCCCCTTGGCCTTTCTCCATGTGGGGAATCGACATGATTGGAATGATCGAACCAAAAGCGTCCAACGGACATCGCTTCATCTTGGTAGCCATAGACTATTTCACCAAATGGGTCGAAGCAGCTTCGTATGCAAACGTTACAAGACAAGTTGTCGTCAGGTTTATCAAGAATCACATCATATGTCGCTACGGCATTCCTAGCAGGATAATCACTGACAATGGGTCAAATTTGAATAACAAAATGATGAAGGAGCTTTGTGAAGAATTCAAGATTGAACATCACAACTCATCTCCTTACAGACCAAAGATGAATGGAGCTGTAGAAGCAGCTAACAAAAACATCAAGAAAATCATTCAGAAAATGGTCATCACTTACAAAGATTGGCATGAAATGCTCCCGTATGCTCTTCATGGTTACCGTACATCAGTACGTACTTCGACTGGAGCAACTCCTTTCTCCCTTGTATATGGCATGGAGGCAGTCCTACCTATAGAGGTTGAAATCCCATCAATGAGAGTCTTGATGGAGGCAAAATTAACAGAAGCCGAGTGGTGTCAAAGCAGATTCGATGAACTGAACTTAATCGAAGAAAAGCGTATGACAGCTTTATGCCACGGACAGCTATATCAACAAAGAATGAAGAAAGCTTTCAACAAAAAGGTCCGACCTCGCACAGTCAAAGAAGGCGACCTTGTACTCAAAAAGATTCAATCTTTTCTCACAGATTCGAGAGGGAAATGGACTCCCAATTATGACGGCCCCTACGTGGTCAAGAGAGCTTTCTCAGGAGGAGCCTTAATACTCACGACTATGGATGGAGAAGAATTCACCCGTCCTGTGAACGTCGACGCAGTCAAGAAATACTCCGCCTAAATAATTAAAAGAACAGCTCGCTAAGTTGAAAACTCGCAAAGAGCGACTTAGGCAAAAAAGAGCGTCTCGGTGAATCAAAAACCCGAAAGGGCGATTCAGGCAAAAGTTAGAGACATAAAAATAATAATCAATCCCGGTAGACTTAAAACCCGAAAGGGGTAGTTTACGCAAAAGTTAGGGATATATGGCAAGTAACTGTGTTCAGGACAAACTTGATCATTCAAAAAACCATAGCGGAGTATTCATCAGCAGTAGGTCATCTTCTACGAAGCACGAATACAGCGCAACCCGGAGTGGAAGGGAAAGATAACGGTCGTCACGTTTCATCGTAGCCCTTTTCCCGAAAATTACCAATTTCCAACTTTGTAAATACTCCATGGAATCAAGCATTTGGCTGATTACCATTCCATATATAATAATTTGAGCCTTGTGCTTTTCTTTGCAATCTAGTCTTTTTCAGTTTCTTGAAATGCATTTTGAATTTAAACAGTCATTTTCTTGAAACAATTGTTTTCATAAAATAAAATGAATTTACTTGCAAAAATAAAGGTGAAATTTCTTTCTGAGGTTTACAAACAGTAGGATGAATGCAAACAGTTGCTCCAAGAACGGTTGAGACTCCGGGAACCAATATTTCCCCATGAGGTCGCTTTGCGAACGTCTCCCGATGACGGATCTTTACTTCAATTCATATTACTCACTTCAGACAGCGGACAACTGATAACCAGATATTCCCAACAGAGTTCGAACTACAAGAAGAGGACATCTTCTAATCAACAAGAATTCAAGTCGTATCATAGGATTTTACATCCGCGACAATTCCATTCACATTCACTTTACATTTTATCATTGTCATAATATTCATGCATACATTACATCATAATTGCATAGTCGAGTCAGGCTTTGATCATGTGAATGCCTAAGTCATTAAGGCATGAACTCAAGTTTCCCCTGCAAGTTCCGGAGAAGCTTTTTCCTTCGAGACAACAGTTCATACACGAGGATCTCCCCAAGCAAGTCAACAAATGGTAGTCTCCCTCAAAGAGATAGTTTGTTCACTTTTGGAATTCCTCAGCCGAGATTCTCCTGCAGAGCGACACTCGACAGTTTTCTTCAGATAAGATAGTCTGTTTCGCATTTTGGAATTCCCTACAGGGTCGATGAGCGGTTCTCTTCTCTAAGAAATATGGATTCCTCGACATAATTGACAAGTGGTAGTTTTTCCTCCTGGAAAACAATTTGGTATTTCCCCAGCAGGGTCAAGAGATGCCACTTTTCGTCAAAGAGAATCTCCCAGCAGATTGACAAATGATTCCCCAGCGGGATCAGTGAATGGTAGTCTTCGTCCAGAAGATAGTTCATGATCCCCAGCGGAGTCAACAAATGGTAGTCTTTCCCCAAGGAAAGACAGTTTGTCTGTTAAACATTCAAGAGGACAATAAATGTTGGTTTTCACCCCGAAAACAGTTCGTCCGCCTTCAAACAAAGTCATTAGCCCCTCAAAAGAGCGCGGGACCATGTGACGATCCTTCCAAGACGTCAAGTCAAAAGGGAAGATGGTGAAGTTTCTTTATTTACCGTCAAATGGTATCTTACCTCCAAGTGCTGGTAAGAAGTTTGATGAGGAAACAAACCTTTGAAGTTTCTTTATTTACCGTCAAATGGTATCTTACCTCTTAGTGCTGGTAAGAAGTTTTGATGAGGAAACAAACCCTGGAAGTTTCTTTATTTACCGTCAAATGGTATCTTACCTCCAAGTGCTGGTAAGAAGTTTGATGAGGAAACAAACCTTTGAAGTTTCTTTATTTACCGTCAAATGGTATCTTACCTCCAAGTGCTGGTAAGAAGTTTGATGAGGAAACAAACCTTTTGAAGTTTCTTTATTTACCGTCAAATGGTATCTTACCTCCAAGTGCTGGTAAGAAGTTTGATGAGGAAACAAACCAATGAAGTTTCTTTATTGCCATCAAATGGTATCTCATCTCCAAGTGCTGATGAGAAGTTTGATGAGGAAACAGACCTTTTGGAAATTTTCTCTTTATTTGAGATATTGTCCAAAACACAACTGAGACCAGTTTCGAGATATGGACATCCGAAACAAAGGGGAGGTTGTTTACCTTTTTCTAAGTATCAACACTTAGTTAAAGAAGATGGATTGCGCATCCTACACTGCCATCCATTCGCCAGAATCCACATCAAGTGTTTTTACAGGAGTTTGTCTCCTCATTCCCCGCCAAGTGCGACAATGGGATCAAATCATGCAAAGATTTTATCATCTCAGGAGCGCCCAAAATTCGGGCATTCTTTGATATTTAAGTCTCTTTTACGCAGGAGAGATCGAGATCTCAATCTCTCTCCCTCCAGATAAAAGAAACTTAAATAGGGGCATCTGTCATACCCTAATTTTTGACCCCCCCTGAGATGACATATCTTCAGGATTTTCATCAAAGTAAGTACCCAGAGCAGTCTGACATTCAATCAAGGGTGTTCAAAGACAAGAAAGCTCAGGCAAAGGATCAATCAATAGAAGGATTAGTCTCTAAGACTCAAGAGCTTCATTATTTCACCTATGATTGATTAGACACCCAGTCATCTAAGTACAGAGTTACTCAGGTCACCAGACTAGGGTTTTTTGAGCCTATCAAGGACTAAACTCAGGGATCACCTTTGGGAAACCCTAAAAAGCCCTAGGGGACCATTCAAAGACATCAATCATCTTCAAATAACTCATATGACAAGATCCACTGGACATTACACCTCAATTCAAAGTCTACAGTCATCATTGTCCTCTGGTCGACAATTAGGGTTTTTGACCTAATTCCCCAAGATAGTTGACTTTTTAATCAGGGCATGGATCCAAAACTCAAGACATGATTCAAGAGTCTCTACTACCTCAATATAATCCATTTACATCATTCATCTGAGGAAAAGATCTTGATTCTACACAAAAGTCCAAAATCTCACCTTATTTGGAAAAAGTCAACTGTATGGGATCACCATTGACTTTTGAGATTTTTGGTCAAACCATGGCTTTCAAGGATCAATATCATCAATATATGGATATTAAAGTCATTTGACCAAAGAAATTCAAAGAAATTCATCAAGGAGCGAAAAGTCGGGAATTAGGGTTTTTTGAGGCATGGTGAGAACTCAAAATTTCACCTACACAACTCAAAAAACTTCCAACATGAAAGTTGTAGATCTTGCAAAATAAAACAACATCTTACAAAGGAACTTTTTTCAAAAGATCAATCATTTAAGAGTTTTGGAAATTTTGGAGTTTTAGGTCATAAACACTTAGAAATTTTTCTAAGTGTTTTAACCTAGTTTTCTTCCAACTTTGGTCTCATTTTTCACAAATTTGCCAAAGGATTTTGAAGAAACTCCAAACTAATGATTTGAAGTAGATGTTTAGGGCTTTCCAAATTGTGTTCAACCTTCTCCAAATTCATTTTGAGCTAAGAGTTATGCTTGTTCAAAGTTGGCCTCATGAAGTGAAATTATAGGTCATGCATCATTTTGGAACTTTGAAATTTTGTGCACATGACCTCAAATATGGATGCTACACGACCCATAACACATCTGAAAACATGCCATGCATTCATTTTCACCATGCCATGATAATTGAAGAAGATTCTAAAAACAAGAACATGTGATTATGTAATGATTACATTTAGGAATTTATGGCAAATTGATGAATCACCCAAGGAATCTTCTCACCAACCAATTAGAGCTCATTTCTGTCTCAGAATTGTCCCCTAAGATCAAGCAAAATCGAGGGCTAGGGGATTGATCAAATGGAATCAAAATTCTCATCATTGCATAAGAGATATTTGCAAACTTCCTTCATGCTTAAGAAACCAAATTTCTTTCATTAAGCAAACTCACCACAGCCAATTGATCTGCATTCATTTGCCTATAAATAGGAGTGCATACTTCAGTAGAAAAACACACCAAAGCAACCATATTCCTTGCTTTCTCTTTCTCTTCTCATGCTTATTGTTTTTCAAAGTTCTTTGGCAAGAAGAATCGTTTTCTTCAAACCAGAGCTTATCTTTGGAAAGTAAGCATTCTAACATCTCAAGGGAGGTCATTTGAGGTGATCCAAGCACCTGGATCACTTCTGTAAGTGGAGGAACACCATTGTTGCTCTCACTTTGGAGCAGTTGCAGTTGGAGGTCCATAGTGCAATTCAGAAGGTTTCCAATCAAGCCAAGCATCCAGGCACGTTCCATAGGAGGTAGTGAAGCTGTTCAGATGGCTGCAGCTCATCTGTAACTCAAGAATCATCACTCTCCATGTCCACTTGAAGCTCAAATCGAGGGAGGTCCATAGAACAATTCAGGAGGATTGAGGTTACAACAAGCATTCAGTTAGCATCACTGAGTCACAAGGAAGCTTTTGGGATCATTCATACAAGCCCAGTTGCTCTCTATCATCCTCACGACCTCCATTTTCAGAGGTAAGTTTCTGAACTCCACCTCTTTAATTTAAGCATTCTTTAAGAAATAGCTCGATTCTATCTTGTTCAGCATCATCAGAGGATTGAAAACCCTCTATCATCACTCATTTATCTTTCAGTATAGTCATTTAATTTGATTTTTAAATTTTAGGGTTCTTCACGATTTTTGGTAAATTAGTTAGATGTAGTTAATATAAATATATATTAGTTACATATTTAGAATCGTGAGTGAATTTAGAGCAAGTTTCATGTTTACACCTGGACCATTGGTTGAGATTTGAGAGAATCAGAATTTCAAAAATGTTGGAGCTTGAGGTTGAAGACGAAGATGGAGGGTGGCGCCATTTTTTAAATCTCTGAACAGATTTTATTTTATATTTAATGATATGCGTTTCATAAACGAATGAATAACTTGCCCCAGTGGTCACACATGCGCTCTTAGTCTCCTCATGCCCAAAGTCTGGGGTTCGAATCCCCCTCGCCCCAGACTTTTTGATTCTTTTATTTTTCAATGATTTATCACTTGTTTTGAAACATAACCAAATGAATGAGAGTTGCTATCACCATACGCGCGTTGGCTCAGTGGTGTGGTTTTGGGTGTGTGACCTAAAGGGCGTGAGTTCAAGCCTTGGTGGAGACATTTCTAAATTTTTTATCACTTTTCACACCTATTCTCTTCACAACTTCACATGATTATTTAACCTATCAAATTAAATCATTTTCACTTCATTTTTCACACACTTTTTATTTAATATATCTATTTTGTGAATAATCAAAAAAATCATAAAAATATTATTTATTTCATGTATTTTAATTAGGTTCAACATAGTATGTTTTAAAGTGTTTTCTTAAAAACTTTAAATATATATATTCATTTTGTTTTAACCTAATTATTTTGAAAATAAGTTTATGATAAAACCCTAATTGTTTAGGTCTTAATTAGGCATAGATCTTTATTCTTTACCTTAATTAAGTTGACTTTTGTCAATTTTCAAAACTGTTTTCAATCTCCGTTTAAATCAAATGATTAAGGTTTTCAAACAACAAAACCTTATATCATTTCAAATCATTTTTAAAACTGCTTTTGTAACCAGTACTGTAAAGTACTGGGCCTCTAATAGATTGTAAGTCCCAAACACCTTATCTTCTTAGCTTGTTTTCAAAACTGTATTTTCAAAATCTTCTTTCTGTTTTCAAAACATTCTTCTGGTATTTGAAGGGCATTATTCCCGGTGAAACTCTTCAGATACCTATGTGACCTTTGTCCATCTTCACTTCTTCTGTTTTCAAAAACCCTTAACTGTTTATAATAAATATTCAATTGTTATCAACAAAACAACAAAAATATTGTTGAGGCTCTGTACATACTTCTCCAAAGGCCTCCACTCCATCCAGGTTAGGCTTTACAAGCTTTCAATTTACAGTCTTTATTTAAATTACTGTCAAATATAAACTGTGCATGTATATTAGTTTAGAACTACGTTTGAGTGTAAACCCTAGGACAGTTAAACTATATATATATTATAGGAATATGACCTAGGATTGAGAATGTCTTCCCGGTGAAGGCTCTTTCCTAATTAGAGATCTATAGTTCAAACCCCCAAGATGAATTATTCCCGGTGAAACATCTTGGCAAAAACCTTAGAATCCAAAAAAATAGGACACATCCACCCAAAGAGGAATTATTCCCGGTGAAACCTCTTACCCATTTGCTTAGAGCCAAAATAAGTTCAAAACTACATAGCTTTCTCTTGTGCTATAACAAGGACCCTCGATTAGCCTCCTCTTGGGCTTTGTACAAGGACCCACAGGCTTCTTAAAAGCATTTCCAGCTTCCTCTTGAGCTTGTATACAAGGACCCATCAGGTTTCTTATAAACATAGGAACAGGTCTTTAGTCACCTTTTAGCCTACCCTGGTGAGTTTCTTCCAATTAAAACCAGACTTTAAACAAGCTAAGTTTGTCTCAATTTTGCATTGAGCACACCCTTTTGGAATGAGAGACATGGACAGTCTCTGTCACCCTTATCTTCATCAATCTTCCTTAGCAGAGTCTAGGATCTATGTTTATTTCTCCTCAGCATGTGTCAGCCTTCATCTTGGGCTTTAAACAAGAAGTCTCCTCTAGATAATCTTTCTGCCATCATTTCAATAAAAAACCCCTGGAAAGGGTTAGCCTCCAAAGTCAATTAAAATCAATCTATCATTTCAATAAAAAAACCCCTGGAAAGGGTTAGCCTCCAAAGTCAATTAATAAAAATGTCAAAAACCAAAGATTCATTCTCTTAGGAGATAATTTCCCCAAAAGAGTCAAAACCCCTGGAAAGGGTCAGCCTCCAAAAACATGATAAAGTCAGTCTTTTAACAGACAAATTCACCACCTGAGTCAAAATCCCTGGAAAGGGTTAGCTTCCATAAAAAAAACAGTCTTTTAATAAATAAAATCTCCTCAATAGAGTCAAAACCAACAAAAACAGTTAGCCTCAACCTTGGGCTTCATACAAGGCACCAAACAATAAAACTCCCATGTCAAGAGTCAGCCTCAACCTTGGGCATTGTACAAGGCAGATAATAGAGTCTCCCCCGGTGAGTTCTTCATCATTCAGTAGCCACAACCTTGGGCTTTGTACAAGGCAGTTTAAACCATACTTTCATGTGTCAAAGATTCCTAACGTCTAGGATCTTTTCCCATAGGGTCATCCATACTCCATTCATTTAAAAGAGTCTGCCACAACCTTGGGCTTTGTACAAGGCAGAAAATAATGTTTTCCCTAGCTAGAGTCAGCCATAACCTTGGGCTTTGTACAAGGCACACAAAATAGAGTCATTCATAGTCTCAAAAATTCAGTTATCTTCAGCAGTCAGCCACAACCTTGGGCTTTGTACAAGGCACACAAATATAGTCTCCCTAAGTAGAGTCAACCTCAATTCTGGGCTTTATACAGAACACCAAATAAAAATCCATCAAATAAACACTCTCCAAATAGAGTCAGCCTCAATTCTGGGCTTTGTACAGAACACAAAAATACCCTGTAATTAATCCCCAGTGGAGTCATCTCCCAAAGTCAATAATTTTTAATAAATCAATCAAAAAGCCTCAAGCTTGGGCCTCATACAAGCCAGCTAAAGTCAAATCTTTTATACAGTAGATAGACATAGCTTATCTCTATAGAGAGATATTTTTACTACTCTACCACATTCAAACAAACAAACATTTCAAATTTCAATTTTAATCAAGTCTCCCATTTAGGATTTTGAAAGGCATGAGCTGGCAGTAAAACCCAGACATGTGGTAACTTTCCCTAATTTGGATGAGCATCTTTCTTTCATTTAAGAGGCATTTGACTGGTATACTTGCACATACACAAGTAAGGTCCCCCTCTTGAATGAAATGAATTCAGTTATTCTGTCACTCTTTAAATGTTTGTGGTAGAATAGTACAAATACCTCTCTGTAAAGATGATTTCATGCCTCTTTACTGTAGACAGAGATTTAATTCAAGCTTCAACCTTGAGCTTCAAGCAAGGCACCAAAAACAATTAATTTCCCTAGTTAGTTCTCCGAACTACATTAAGCTCTGACTTCCACTAAGGATATGTAGGCATGAGGTTCACAAGGAACCTCAGCGAGCTAATAAAATACCAAAAATAGTCAGTTTGTCTGTCTGTCTGTCTTTTCAAATCAATTCAATTCCTTCTCCTAACACAAAGGAGAAACTTTCCCAATCATTAGCAATAAACACAATCACAATGACACAGAGAAGGTTCCTGTAGAGTACTACAGATATGTAGGGTGTTTAAACACTTCCCTATGTATAACCGACCCCCCGGACTCCAGAATTTCTAGTCTAGGTGAAATCCCCACACTTAGCAAACTCCTAGGGTTTAGTTGAGATCTTTTTTCCCCTTTCCTACTCGTAGGACAATAAGAAAGTTCGTGTGATATCGTAGGAAGAACTGAAATAAAATTCATCCCACCACGGGCGCATTCTCCTTCCAAATTTCGCGTGAAGGGTCTTGCGTGCCATCCTCCCAAGTGAAACGGGGAGGTAAAAAAAACGACACCACACCTATATATAGAAGTTCTGATTCAGAAGCAGCAACAACTCTTGAAAAAAAAGAACCAAAACGCTGTCAAACTGAAATCACACAAAAGCAAAGAAGAACTTCATCTTCAACCTCACAACTTTGTAATATCTTAGTGAGTGTTAGAACTTAAACTTAAGAGAAAAATCACTTTTTGATTATAGCTTATTAAGAAGCATTTGAATCTCTTGTAATATTTATTTTACATTGATTGTAAAAGGAATTCCTAGAGTGATCAAGTTGTGATCAGAATACTCTAGAAGACTTAGAGGGTATCTAAGTGAAGAACCATTGTAATCAGTTTGATTAGTGGATTAAATCCTCAGTTGAGGTAAATCACCTTGTCAAGGGTGGACTGGAGTAGTTTAGTTAACAACGAACCAGGATAAAAATAACTGTGTGATTTATTTTTATCTACTATTTTTAGAAGAAACCCTTATTCAATCCCCCCTTTCTAAGTGTTTTTCACTCCTTCAGTATCAACCTTCAACGACTACTTACACTATGAGTAGTTTCAACCTTCAACGACTACTTGTATTGTAAATGGTTTCAATCTTCAACCGATCTATTTTCAAATTCTATAAATGAAGAAGAAAATTGAAAAAGAAGATATGTGTGTGTAGGACTGTGTATACAAGAATGTGATACCATAACACACCATCCGAGTTGAGAGATAATGTTAGTCGCTTGGCTTACATATCTAGAGGGGGGTGAATAGATACTTCAGAGTTTATTGCGGTTTTCTTAAAAGTTTTAGGCGAAAGCGTTTAGGAATTGACTTGCGTCTACTCCAAACCGCTACGGGAAGGATCGAATATGCTTTAAACACACAAACCAATTATAATGTGAAGATGGAAGTACCTTCAATGAATCAACAAATCAACAAATTATTTGATAAGAGAAATCGTTTAAATGTTTAACTCGAATAAGCTTGTTTCCAATGAATTTGATTGATGAAAGTAAGCAATAGGAAATGATCTATACTATGCAGTATGAATAATTTCTAAAGTAAGAAATATATCAAACACGTGGTGTATAATAACCAAATTGAGTTATAGATCAATGTGTGGTGTCTTTTGATGTGTTTGCAGATTTTATCACACAAGTTTAACACTTTGATTTGTTAATCAATTTGCAATTATAACCAGAAATAAGTACAACGTAAACGAAAAGATAAATGCGATAGAGAACATGATATTTGTTCAGGCAGTTCTTCGACCGTCCTCGCTACGACTACATCTGCCCCTAATTCCAAACGGGAATTGGGATGTCTTTCATTATTGATTGAAAAACGTTTATACAAGAAGATAACAAAGCAATAACGATAAGCAAGATCAAGTGTTGATTCTTTATACAAGAAGATAACAAAGCAATAACAAAGCAATAACGGGAATTGGGATGTCTTTCATTATGTTGATTCTTTGTATCTTTTTCCCCTTGATCTTAAGCAAGATCAAGTGTCTTCCAAGAGCTTGTCGTTGATTCCCTTTCTGCAGTGTTGTGAATTGATCGAACTCTTGTTCTTCAACTTCTACACTCAGCTGAATCGTTGATGAAGCCTCTTGACAAAACCCCCCAAAATTCACCAATCTTGGAGGACAAAATCCGCAGATTTTATTCACCAATAACCCCACAAATATTCACCCACTAGGAACCTTCAATCCCTTTCCATGGACGTTATCAATCTTGATCATAAACCCTCACCACAAGAATTGTTATGTGTAATTGTGTTGGAGTTAAGAAGAAGAGAGAAGATAAGAAGACTTTGTGTATCTTTTAGTTGTTGGTGTTGACCTTCAATAATTATCATGAAACAATATATATAGGTGCTAGCAAGATAGGCTGAAGACAGGGCAAATTTTCAAATATTTTTGGCACGATTCAAATATTGCTGGGGTTTCTCTGGTGATACGAGATATAACCCAATTGAGGAGCCTAGGACTTCTTTTGAGATGCCCTGTAGTGATTGATTCATTTGGTTTGTAAAGAACTGTTGGGTCCTTGAGAATTAAGCGCATGTAAGCTATATGATCATAAATCGCAGGAAATGCACCATCCGTTATACGTACTTCATCATCTGTCATAGTAAGGCCAAAGATACTCATCCAAGTTGGTTTATCAACAAAATGGGAGCGTGATCCCATCTTAAACCGAAATGTACAACCATCGACTTTCTGTAGACCAGCATAGAATGCATGGACCACATCTTCATTATATTCGGTGTCACATTCTAATAGTGGACCAATATTCTGATGCTGAATTAAACTAGTGATTTGCGGAATGTTCATTCTGTCGGCTACCTTAGGGTAATATACATACTGTTTAATGATCTTTCTTTTTAGATGAAATTTCTCAAATTCAGCCCTACAATCCGGATGAACTAGGGCAAGAGAACTTACCGGTCGAGAAGCTGACCCAGACGCTATCTCCTTTCCTTTTCTTGACTTGGGAGGCATGATGTTGAGATAGATGAAGTAGATATCTTGAAGAAAACTGAAGTTAGATGAGAATTTTGTGAGACGTGATGACAAGAGAGATTAGGGTTGCCGTAGGTGTGTTGTTCTTGAGGGAGAAAATGATATGATATGAATGAATGGAGGGAAATGGACATGGGCCGGGTCGACCTAAAAGCCCAATTTTGGGAATTTAGTTCCCGATGCGTTGACCTAAAGATTGGTTGCGTCAACCTAAAAGAAGCAGAGGGCTTATCTTTTAATTTTCATCAAAAGAGGTTGACCTAGAGTTGGGGTAGGTCGACGTAACTGAGAGTTGTTTTCTTCTTTTTTTAAAAAAAAAACTTCAATAGGTCGACGTATGTGCAATTTAGGTCGACTCAACTTGAATGAATTGCATCAGTTACACAAGAATATAATGTACATGCTTGAAATATCAGATGCAATGTTGATTGTTATGAATCTTCAATTGGACATAACGATGTGTTGGAGAATATGCTCGTGATGAACAATCTATAGGTAATTGAGAAGTAATGATAAGCACATAGGATGTCATTATAAGCATGTTAATTGATTACATATTACAGAATCAATAATATTTTTGGAAGTGAACAAGAAACATGTTACCGCTTTCTCGATCTTCAGATATTGTGTCATCATGATATAAGTAGAAGGATGTTCCCTTGATCAATGTAGTGCGATCCTTGACAGTTTGCATACTACCTTCACACTAGAGTAAGATGTTAGCATCAATAATGTAATAGATAGATAGACGTGGATATAAATAGATAGCCTTAACCATATTTAGCTTAAATTAGAGATATCCAATATCCCTAATTCTCTATGAATGTTGAAGAAAGGCTCGGTTGCAAGAGGTTTCATGAAGATGTCCGCTAATTGTTTCTTGCTCTCAACATGTTCAAACACAACTTCTCCTTTTTTCTACATGGTCTCTTAAGAAGTGGTGCCTTATTTCTATATGCTTGGTTCGTGAATGTAGAACATGATTTTTGCTTAAGTTGATGGCACTTGTGTTGTCACACATGATTTGTATGCGGTCAAGTTTGATACCAAAATCAATAATTTGTTATTTGAGCCATAATATCTGCGCACAACAACTTCTGGCAGCTACGTATTCTACTTCGGCTGTAGATAACGCGACTGATACTTGTTTCTTGCTGTGCCAACTTACTAATGAATTTGAGAAGAGATGACATGTGCCATTAGGGCTCTTTCTGTCAGATTTGCACCCAGCAAAATCAGAGTCGGATAATCCCACCAAGTATCATTCATTTCCCTTAGGAAACCATAGACCATATGTTGTAGTTCCACGGAGGTACCTTAGAATTATTTTTACTGCCTTTAGGTGTGATTCTTTTGGGCAATATTGGTATCTTGTACACATACACACGCTAAACATAATGTTTGGTCTTGAGGCCGTGAGATACAATAGAGAGCCTATCATGCCTCGGTATAATTTGACATCAACCTCCTTACCGTTTTCATCCTTGTCTAGGTTACCGTTTTGTGGCCATAGGTGTATCAATTTCCTTTGCCTAATTCATTCCAAATCTCTTTAGTAATTCGATGAAATATTTGGTTTGGAAAATGAAAGTCCCATGACTTAGCTGCTTGATTTGAAGACCAAGGAAGAAGTTCAATTCCCCTATGAGGCTCATCTCAAATTCACTCTGCATAAGCTTAGAAAATTCTTTGACAAGTTTTGCATTAGTTGACCCAAAAATTATATCATCTACATAAATTTGAACCAGGAGTATATCTTTTTCTTTTCTTTTAATGAAGAGAGTAGTGTCAACTTTACCCCTAGAGTATCCTTGACTAAGTAGAAATTTGCTTAAACGCTCATACCAAGCCCTAGGGGCTTGTTTGAGACCGTATAAAGCACGTTTCAACTTGTAAACATGCGTTGGATACTTATAATTTTCAAAACCGGGTGGTTGAGCTACATAGACCTCTTCATTAATATGACCATTTAGAAAAAGCACTTTTAACATCCATTTGGAAAAGTTTAAAATCTTTTGAGCAAGCATAAGCAAGTAAGAGGCGTATTGCATCAAGACGTGCTACGGGAGCATATGTCTCCTCATAATCAATACCTTCCTCTTGATTGTAGCCTTGAGCTACCAACCTAGCTTTGTTTCTAGTAATAACTCCGTTTTCATCAAGTTTGTTACGAAAAACCCACCTAGTTCCAATTAATTGATGTTCTCCCAGATAAGGGACAAGGTCCCATACATCTTTTCTTTTAAATTGGTTTAATTCTTCCTGCATGGCCATTAGCCAATGCTCATCAAGTAATTCATCTTTAGCGTTTTTCGGCTCAAATTGTGAAACAAAAGAAAATTATGACAAAAATTACTTATCTTGGAGCGTGTTGTAACACCCTTTGAGATGTCACCTAAGATGTTTTCAATTGGTGATCTTTTAAGTTTCTCCAGGCCTTTGGAAGTTCTTCGTTGCTTGAGATATTTTCTTCTTCAACTCTATCATGAGATTTATCTTCCTCTTCCTTAGCATCTTCAGATTTAATTATCTCACTTTCTTCTTCCTTTTCTTTTACAATATCTTTAGAAGATGGGCCTGCACTATCAAAAGAGATACCTTTCTCGACACATTTTGAGTAAGGTTCATCAAAGGACACATGAACTACACTACCTTTACCAAGTATAGCTCCCCGATTGTTGTCTCTGTAGGTCAGATACCCCTTTTTCTTAGCATGAAACTCAATAAAAAGTGATATGTCTCCCGTCATGTGTCTTGAACATCCGCTATCAAGGAACAACAACCTTTCAGAAATGTCAAGACACTTTTCCTGCAAAATAAATTTAGAATGGAAGGTCCCCAATTTTCATTGGGTCCTTGGTAGTGAGTACATAAATTGTTGCACTTTGGCAACCATTGAAATACTCCTTTAGGAACTAGAATTCTCCTAAATTTGCATTTTTCAATGGTGTGCCCCTTTTTGCAACAATAATAGCAAGTAATATGATGAGAATGTGTTGGTTTTCTAGTTGATACTTTTGGTACAAAAGTGTATTTGCTATACAAAGGAGTATACGATCTTTTGAACTTAGTATGATCAACGGCAAAAGTCACTTTTGGTTGTAGAGCCTTATCTAATTTGGCCTTAAGATCTCTTACCTCTTTTTGCCAAATGTGACATGTCTCACAACCAAACCATGATGGAGGATCTTCCTCAACTTTATTCTTTTGAATATCCAGCATAGACTGTTTTAAGGCTTCCATGTTCTTTTTGGTCTTCTCAACTTTTGATTCAAGATATGAATTTTTTTCTTATTTGAGGCCAAAAGTTTGAAAGCCTCAATCGCGTCTCTATGTAGTTCTTCAAAAGCTAATTTTAATTGAGCATGAGATACCTTATCGACAAGTTTAGGTTTTAGATGACTTACACGTTTCTTTTTCTTGTGTTGATGAGCCATAAGACATAAGTTTGCATATTCTTCTTTATCGCTTGATGAGTATTCACTTGAGGACTCACTTTCCCATGCTATGTAAGCTCTTCTAGGTTTGTTGTGAGTTTTGCGTTGATTCTTGTCGTTATCCTTCTAGAGATATGGATCATCCGGTTTGTAATGACCAACTTTTCCGCAATTGAAGCCAGGACCTTTGGATTTTCCTTTTTTGTTATCATCTTGTTTGGATTTGTTGAATTGCTTCCTATAGTTGATCAAACTTTTGTCGGAATGTTTTGCTCCATTTTTCCTCATGTACTTGTTGTATCTTCGGACAAACAGTCCCATTTCCTCATCATCCGAGTCTTCCTCATCACTTGTATCACTATCCTCTTGCTCTTGATTTGAGGCCTTGGAGCTTGAAGCCTTTAGAGCTATTGACTTCTTCTCTACCTCTTTCTCCATGTTCTTATCTTTCTTTACATTTTTCTCATGCATATCAAGGTATTTAAGGTGTTGCTCATGTTCTTCAAGTTTACCAAAGAGTGTGGCGATGTCTAAGGTATTTAGATCATTTGCTTCTTTTATAGCTGTAACTTTGAGTTGCCATTTCCTGTTCAAACATCTTAAAACTTTGTTAGTAGCAGTCACATTGGAAACAGGTCTATCAAGAGAATTTAAACGATTTATAAGATGTATGAATCTCTTTTGCATACTTTCAATGGATTCACCACTTTCCATATGAAAGAGCTCAAACTCTTGAGTTAAAGTGTTGATTCTAGCTAGTTTGACATCATTTGTGCCTTCATGTGCAACTTGTAATGTGTCCCACATAGCCTTTGCAGAATTACAATGGGAAACACGATAATATTCATCAACTCATAGAGTTGAGATCAGAATATTTCTCGCTTTCCAATTGTATCCATATTTCTTTTCATCTTCAGTATTCCAACTAGCTTCGGGTTTAGGAATGACAGCGCAAGCCGCATTGGTCATAGTAATTTGAAAAGGACCGTTGGCGATGGTTGTCCAAATGTTCCTATCAATAGAATTGATATGAACATGCATAAAATCCTTCCAATAGCCATAGTTTTCACCGTTGAAAACCGGAGCTCTATTGTGAGCCCCTTTAGGTTCGGAAGCCATTTGTCCGATAAGTGTTTTTGAAGTAAGGAATAAACCAGAGCTCTTGGTGCCATTTGTTAGATGCTTGGCTTACGTATCTAGAGGGGGGTGAATAGATGCTTCAGAGTTTATTGCGGTTTTCTTAAAAGTTTTATAATGTGAAGATGGAAGTACTTTCAATGAATCAACAAATTATTTGATAAGAGAAAACGTTTAAATATTTAACTTGAATTAGCTTGTTTCCAATGAATTTGATTGATGAAAGTAAGCAATAGGAAATGATCTATACTATGCAGTATGAATAATTTCCAAAGTAAGAAATATATCAAACACGTGGTGTATAATAACCAAATTGAGTTATAGATCAATGTGTGGTGTCTTGTGATGTGTTTGCAGATTTTATCACACAAGTTTAACACTTTGATTTGTTAATCAATTTGCAATTATAACCAGAAATAAGTACAACGTAAACAAAAAGATAAATGCGATAGAGAACACGATATTTGTTCAGGCAGTTCGTCGACCGTCCTCGCTACGACTACATCTGCCCCTAATTCCAAACGGGAATTGGGATGTCTTTCATTATTGATTGAAAAATGTTTATACAAGAAGATAACAAAGCAATAACGATAAAGCCGATTATGTTGGTTCTTTGTATCTTCTTCCCCTTGATCTTAAGCAAGATCAAGTGTCTTCCAAGAGCTTGTCGTTGATTCCCTTTCTGCAGTGTTGTGAATTGATAGAACCCTTGTTCTTCAACTTCTACACTCAGCTGAATCGTTGATGAAGCCTCTTGACAAAAACCCCCAAAATTCACCAATCTTGGAGGAAAAAATCTGCAGATTTTATTCACCAATAACCCCACAAATCTTCACCCACTAGGAACCTTCAATCCCTTTACATGGACGTTATCAATCTTGATCATAAACCCTTACCACAAGAATTGTTATGTGTAATTATGTTAGAGTTAAGAAGAAGAGAGAAGATGAGAAGACTTTGTGTATCTTTCATTTGTTGGTGTTGACCTTCAATAATTAGCATAAAACAATATATATAGGTGCTAGCAAGATAGGCTGAAGACAGAGCAAATTTTCAAACATTTTTGGCGCGATAGGTCTACCTACTTGATGTCTGGGTCGACCTAACTGAAGCAGATTCAAAAGTCCGTTAATTGTTCTTCAGATACGTCGACCTTTGGAGGTTTTGGGTCGACCTAATTGATTTTCATTTCATCAGGTCGACATAGGTGGGTTGCTGAGTCGACCTAAATGAGGCAGACTTGAAAGACAATTTGATTCTTCAGTTTACGTCGACCTGGGTTGAAGGTAGGTCAACCTAAATGGACCAGAATCATCCATAGAGTTTGTGCAGTGGTCTAGGTCGACCTAAGCTTATGTTGAGTCGACCTGATGTGTTCAAACTTGCCAAAACTTGTTTCTTTTTACGTCATTCACTTATTGCTTTAAGTTTGTTCCACTTAGATGTTTGCCATGAATCAAAAACCATTGTTGAGTGTGTACTTGCACTTACAGATAATTTGTGTCACACAGAGAACACGATTTAGAATAACACGCAGAAGAAGAAGAAATCTAACCAGAAGGGTTATTGTGTGTTAAGAGAGCAGAGCGAGACATATTCACATCTGACTTGGAGAGTCAAAAGAAAGAAAATGTGAATATGTTTAGCAGATCAACATAACATCAAGGCAGCACAAATGAAGATTATATGTGCAAAAGAAGAAGAGAAAAAGTATGATGAATTCATTCTTATACACTTGGGAGCTACTCAACTTATATCATACTCCAAGTGTAGAACCTTTGTGAATTTTCTTAACCAGGAAGCACGCAAACAAACACAAAGTTTAACAACAAATTCACTTGATAAGAGAATCTTGAGTCTCTTGCATTCATGCTTGAGAAGAAGTATCTTTCATTTTGATTGGCCAAGAAGTCCTGAACTGTAAGTTTAGGCAAGGAAGTATCTTTTAGGTTGATTAAGCAGAAGTCGTGGACATTGTGTTTAGGTAGGAAGTCTCGATGAGGTAGATTGTGTAACACCCCATATTTTATCTATATTAATTTAATTAAGATTTAAATTAATTAATTGGAATTGTTCAGTATTTTAATTGAATTATTGGGGGAATTGAGAAAATAATATAATTGGGCCAGAGTTGTGGTTAGTAAAGAAGGGGTGTGATTGTTGGGCCTTTTTACTAAAGTGGTCTATTTTTCATAAAAGAAGGAAATAAAGAAAATTGGAAAATAGAAGAGCAAAGAGTCTGAAGAAGAGAAGGAGTTGAATGTGAAAGACAACCTTGAAGAGGAAGAACCAAAGGAACAATCCTCCATTGTTAAAGGGCACTCATGATCCTGAAGGTGCTCAGAAGTGGCTGAAGGAAATCGAAAGGATTTTCCGAGTTATTGATTCTACTGAGAACCTGAAAGTGAGGTATGGTACTCACATGTTGTCTGAAGAAGCTGATGACTGGTGGATTGCTACTAGAGCTGAGCTGGACGCTAATGGTGTAGCTATTTCTTGGGCTGTGTTCATAAGAGAGTTTCTAAGGAGGTACTTTCTTGAAGATGTTCGGGGAAGGAAAGAAATTGAGTTTTTGGAGCTGAAGCAAGGTAATATGACGGTGCCGGAATATGCTTGCAAGTTTGTTGAATTGGCCAAGTACTACACTCACTACAACAATGATGAAGCTAGTGAATTCTCAAAGTGTATCAAATTTGAGAATGGCCTCCGTGATGAAATCAAGCAAGGTATCAGATATCAGAGAAGTAGAATCTTCGAAGAGGATAACATTAAGGTGAAGTCAGCTCACTCTCGCGAGTTGGTTGACAAGAGGGGTGAGAAGCCTATGGATAGAGGTAAGCCATATGGTAAAGGAAATCATAAAAATGGTGATTGGAATACGCCTAGTGGGGGAGATTCTAGTGCTCCCGTTAGGTGCTACAACGTTGGTGAGACTGGACATAGAAGGAATGAGTGCAAGAGTGGAGAAAAGAAATGCTTCAAGTGTGGTAAGGCGGTTCATATTGCTTCTAATTGTAGGATGAAGACCGTGACTTGCTACAATTATGGTGAAGAAGGCCATATCAGTCCACAGTGCACGAAACTGAAGAAGAATCAATCTGGTGGAAAGGTTTTTGCTTTGTCTGGGTTAGAGACTACTCCCGAGGATTGATTGATTAAAGGTACGTGTTTTATCCATGGCACACCTTTAATTGCAATTATAGATAGTGGAGCGACTCATTCGTTTATTTCGTTGGATTGTGCTAAAAGGTTAAATTTAGAAATATCTGATATTAATGGAAGTATGGTTATTGACACTCCTGTGTCAGGTTCAGTAACTACTTCTTTTGCTTGCTTGAATTGTACGATTGATATTTTTGGTAGAGAATTTGAGATTGACTTAGTGTGCCTTCCGTTGGAACAACTTGACGTTATTCTGGGGATGAACTGGTTGGATTTCAACCGGGTTCATATTAATTTTTTTACGAAGACGGTGATCTTTCTTGAAGCTGTCAGTGTTGAAGATTTGGCAATGACTACGAGATAGGTGAACGAGGCGGTTAAAGACGGGGCTGCTGTGTTTATGTTATTTGCATCTATGAAAGTGAAAGGAAAAGTGGTGGGTAGTGCATTACCGGTTGTATGTGATTTTCCAGAAGTCTTCCAAAAGATGTTAGAGAGTTGCCACCTGAGAGAGAAGTGGAATTTGCTATTGAGTTGATTCCTGGAACTAGTCCTGTGTCGATGGCGCCTTATCATATGTCGGCATCTGAGTTAACTGAATTGAAGAGTCAATTAGAAGAGTTGCTTGAGAAGGAATTTATTCGTCTTAATGTGTCGCCGTGGGGTGCGCCGGTGTTGCTGGTAAAGAAGAAAGAAGGTTCAATGAGACTGTGTGTGGATTATAGACAGCTGAATAAAGTTACTATCAAGAATCGGTATCCATTACCGAGGATTGACGATTTGATGAATTTGCTGGTCGGAGCAAGTGTATTTACTAAAATTGATTTGAGGTCTGGATATCATCAGATTCGTGTGAAAGCGGGCGATATTCAAAAAACTGCATTCAGAACAAGGTATGGTCGTTACGAGTATACAGTGATGCCATTTGGAGTAACCAATGCACATGGTGTTTTTATGGAGTATATGAACAGGATTTTTCATCCTTATCTTGATAAGTTTGTTGTGGTATTTATCGACGACATTCTAATATATTCTAAGAGCGAAGAAGAGCATGTGGAACATCTCAGAGTTGTATTAGAATTATTGAAAGAGAAGAAGCTTTATGCTAAGTTATTGAAGTGTGAGTTCTGGTTAAGTGAGGTAAGCTTTCTTGGTCATGTGATTTCCAATAATGGTATTGCGGTTGATCCTATGAAGTTAGAAGCGGTATCTCAGTGGGAAGCTCCGAAATCAGTTTCTGAGATTCGTAGTTTCTTGGGTCTTAAGTTTATAGAAGGATTTTCGAAGTTAGCGTTGCCGTTAACTAAGTTGACTAGCAAAGGTCAAACGTTTATTTGGGATTCAAAGTGTGAAGAAGGATTTCAAGAGTTGAAGAAGAGGTTGACTAGTGCTCCTATTCTGATTTTTTCGAACCTGGCGGAGTCTTTTATGGTATATTGTGATGCTTCATTAATGGGATTAGGTGGTGTTTTAATGCAGAATCAATAGGTAGTGGCTTATGCATCGAGACAACTTAAAGTGCATGAAAGGAATTATCTGACTCATGACTTAGAATTGGCAGCTGTAGTATTTGTTTTGAAACTATGGAGACACTATTTATACGATTTGAGGTTTGAAGTGTTTAATGATCACAAGAGTCTGAAGTACCTCTTCGATCAGAAAGAGCTTAATATGAGGCAAAGAAGATGGTTAGAGTTTCTTAAAGATTATGATTTTGGGCTGAATTACCATCCGGGTAAAGCGAATGTTGTTGCTAATGCATTGAGCAGGAAGTCTTTACATATGTCTATGCTAATGGTGCGAGAGTTGGGTTTAATTGAGCAATTCAGAGATTTAAGTTTGGTATGTGAAGGTACTCCTAATAGTGTTAAATTGGGTATGCTAAAGCTGACAAGTGGTATTCTTGATGAGATTAGAGAAGGTCAGAAAGCTGATAGTGAGTTGGTTGATAGATTGACTTTGATTAATCAAGGCAAAGGAGGTGATTTTCGATTCGACGAAAAATGGTATAATGAGGTTTGGTGATCGTGTTTGTGTTCCTGATGTTGTCGAGATGAGAAAGAGTATTCTTGAAGAAGGACATCATAATGGATTGAGTATTCATCCTGGTGCTACCAAGATGTATCATGATTTGAAGAAGTTATTTTGGTGGCCTGGAATGAAGAAAGAGATTGCTGAGTTTTTTTATTCTTGTTTGACTTTCTAAAAGTCAAAGATTGAATATCATAAACCTTATAGACTGATGCAACCGATGTTTATTCCTGAGTGGTAGTGGGACAATATAGCTATGGATTTTGTTTCCGGTTTGCCGAGGATAGTTAAGAATTGTGAAGCTATTTAGGTTATCATGGATAGATTGACGAAGTCTACTCATTTTATACCAATGAGAATGGATTATCCTATGGAGAAACTAGCTCAATTGTATATCGAGAAGATCGTTAGTCTACATGGTATTCCTTCAAGTATTGTGTCTAATAGAGATCCAAGGTTTACATCGAGATTCTGGGAAGGTTTACAGAAAGCTTTGGGTACCAAGTTGAGATTGAGTCCTGCTTATCATCCGCAAACTGATGGTCAAACAGAGAGGACGATTCAATCGTTGGAAGATTTGTTGCGTGCTTGTGTATTGAAAAAAGGTGGTGCTTGGGATAGTTATTTACCGTTGATTGAATTTACCTACAACAATAGTTTTCATTCAAGCATTGGTATGGCTCAGTTCGAGGATTTGTATGGTAGGAGGTGTAGGACGCCATTATATTGGTATGAATCTGGTGAGAGTGTTGTGATTGGACCAAAAATTGTCAAGAAACTACAGAAAACATTAAGATGATTCAGGAGAAGATGAAAGCATCTCAGAGTCGTCAGAAGAGCTATCATGATAAGAGGCGGAGAACACTAGAGTTTCAAGAGGGAGATCATGTGTTTCTGAGAGTGACTCCTATGACTGGTGTTGGTCGAGCGCTGAAGTCAAGGAAGTTAACATCGCGTTTTATTGATCCGTTTCAGATTATGGTAAGAGTATGATGTTAGAACAAGAAATGTTCTGATCAATATTCTTAGTCTTGATGATAACATTAAGTATGAATTTTGTATAAGATAATGTGGTACCCTAATCCTTTACGTTTTCCATTTCAGGAAAAGTATAAAAGAGTATGCACAAATCAGCATTCAGAAGCACTGACCCAGAAGTTCTAGATGGCTTCATCAGAACATGGTCTGGCAAGACATCAGAAGATGGTCCTGCAGAATCAAAACATGATCCAGAAAGCATCAGAAGATGGCAGTCAGAAGTAAAAGCTCTGAAGCTCTGATGGTATCACGCTCAAAGCACTTGAAAGTCTGAAGACATAAGTTGCATCTGCACCAAAGCTGGAGACTCTGAGATTCAAACGTCTATTCTACATGAAGGTGTTTTCATGTTGGCTACATTAATGGTAAAACATACCTGGTTAATATTGTATTATGCAGGTTGCATATGTGTGAAGCTAATACAGGTTTTGTAGTGAATGTCATGATCAATGTCATGACATCCGTGTGTGACAGCAGGAGCTGTTATTATTTATTAAATGTGTTTCCTGATTTATCTCAATTATCAGTTTAGGAAACCTTTTATTGAGTGCTGAAGATTTTGTCCAGAAGATCCTGCTGACAGCACATTGTGTAACAGACAGATGGCCTGGGAATTAGGTTAACTTGGTTAACCCTAATGTGTTTCGTAAAAAGCCCAAGGCCCAAGATTGCATATAAAAGGACTGCAATCCTATTTTGGAACGCAGACAGAAGATTTTGTATTGTGAAGAACTGTTGTTCTGCAACTGTCTCGTGTGGTCCAAGCAATTCTCCTTGATGATTGCGTTGGAATAGTTTGTGTTTGTGTAATGTCACTCTTAGCTTTTAAGCACGAGTGTGTGTTTCTTGATTGAAGCTTTTAAGAAGATCAAGGTGTGTTTTTGAAGAGTGTCTTATATCTGTAATGGTTATTTGTTTATGTGTAATCACTGCTGTGATTGAGGGGGAGTGGAATGGAGATATTCCATATCTAGGGAGAACCTAGGTAGAAGGGTCATTGGGTAGTGATTAAGTGAGAAGTTATAAACGGGGGAGTTTAGCTTTGAATTGACACTACTAATAGTGGACTTCATCCCTGGCTTGGTAGCCCCCAGAGTAGGTTGTTTGAACCGAACTGGGTAAACATTTATTTGTGTTCTTTATTGTTTTTATGCTGTTATGTTATTACTGTTTGTGCTACATAATTATGGATGTCATAATATCCAGTTTGACATCGAGCGTGTGTTACTAGAATTTTCAATTGGCATCAGAGCAGGCACCTTGCCTGTTTACATCTGGGTGAGATCTAGGGATAACAAAATTCTGGTACTATGGAGAAGGAACTGTTAGGGTTTGGAAACAGACCACCTATCCTGGATGGCTCTAACTATGACTATTGGAAACCTCGTATCGTAGCAGTCATTAAGTCAGTGGACAACAAGGTCTGGAGAGCTGTTGAAAGCGGATGGAAACATCCTGAGAAAAGTTTGGAAGATGGAACCACTGTTCTAATTCCTGAAACTCAATGGAGCAAATCTGAAGAAGAGTTAGCTTTAGGCAATTCCAAGGCCCTAAGTGCACTGCTCAATGGTATTGACAAGAACATATTCAGACTTGTGCAACACTGTGAGCTGGCTAAAGAAGCTTGGGATATTCTCAAAACAACACATGAAGGCACGTACAAGGTAAAGATGTCAAGACATCAAATGCTTACCACTAAGTTTGAAAATCTCAAGATGAAAGAGGATGAAACCATTTATGAATTATACATGAATGTCCTTGAGATATCAAACAACTCAGGTGCCTTAGGAGAAAAAATGACTGAAGAAAAATTGGTAAGGAAGGTTCTCAGATCACTGCCTAAGCGATTTGATATGAAGGTAACTGCCATAGAGGAAGCCCAAGACATCAGCAACATGAAGCTAGACAAACTCATTGGGTCTTTACAAACCTTTGAGTTGAGCATCTGTGAGCCTGTTGAAAAGAAGAACAAAAGCATAGTGTTTATCACCAACACAGATGATAATGATGGAAATAATGACAATATACCAGAAGCCATAGCCATGCTTGGAAAACAATTCATCTGACTTATTAAAAGGGTTGGTCAGAAGTCCAGATTCAATGTTAAGAACACCTCCAATGACATCAGCAAAACGTATGCTCCTAATAGAAGAGTCACAACTAAAGAAAAGGCAGATCAGGAAAGAGGGGTCTAATGTCACGCTTGTGAAGGATATGGACACATTCGAGCTGAATGTCCCACCTACCTCAAAGAGCAAAGAAAAGGTATGTCTGCCACTCGATCTGATGAAAACTCAGATAGTGATACTGAAGAGGAATGTGCTGCTCTAACAAGTGTGTGTACACTTGATCACAAAAACAACAAAAAGGCCCCTACCTTCGAAGAACTGGCCATCTCATACAATGATCTAAGAACCAATAATGCTGAAATGTGGAGAATAAAGGAGAAACAAAAGAAAGTTATAGAAGAATTGGAAGTTGAGAAAAGAGAAGTTCTAGCAACCATAGCACATCTAAATGGTGAAATCAGCACTTTCAACTACAAACTAGATCAGATGTCAAGATCAATTAGAATGCTGAACAATGGAACTGACTCCATTGAAAAGATTCTTGAACTTGGACAGGAAGGAGGAAATCGGTCTGGATTAGGATTTATAAAAAAACTGAACCTAATCTAGGGTGGAAAAAGTCAGAACCAGAAACTCTCCTTGTCAACCAGATGTCAGCGTCGACGTCACGACATCATGAAATGAGGAATTGGAACCAAACAAAAGGGAAATTTCAGAAATGGAGATGCCACTACTATGGAAGATCTGGCCACCTGAAACGATTCTGCTATGAATTGGCTGGATACCCTTGGCAAAAGTGTATGAACAATCTCAACCAGCACAACCTTATCTCAAAACAACAATGGTTTGCCAAATGTTCTACTTTAATTGCTCACACCTCCTTGAGGGTGTCAACCAAAGGAGACTGGTATTTTGATAGTGGATGTTCAAAACACATGACAGGAATGAAAAACTTGCTAGAAGAAATCAAGCCACACTCCACCAGCTATGTGACCTTTGGCGATGGAGGCAAGGGAAAGATTAAAGGGGTAGGAAAGCTAGAACATTCAGGAGCCCCTCAACTAGACATTGTTCTATTGGTCAAAGGTCTAGCTGCAAACTTGATCAACATCAGTCAGCTATGTGACCAAGGCCTGAAAGTCAGATTTACCAAAGATGAATGTGTGGTCACTAATGAAGAAAATGTAGAGGTCATGATGGGAGTAAGATCCAAAGACAACTACTACTTATGGGAACCCAAAATAGCAAGTCATTCATCAATATGCTCCATGGAAAAAGAAGAAAAAGAGGTTCGACTTTGGCATCAAAAACTGGGACATCTACATTTGAGAGGGATGAAAAAGATCATAAACAAGGAAGCTGTGAGAGGAATACCTAAACTACAGTTGATGAAGGCAAAGTCTGTGGAGAATGTCAGGCTGGGAAGCAAATCAGGACCTCTCACCCAAGGGTCCGTAAATTCACCACATCTAAAACCCTGGAACTACTGCATATGGATCTAATGGGACCAATGCAAGTGGAAAGTCTTGGAGGAAAAAGGTATGCTTATGTAGTAGTTGATGTTTACTCCATATACACATGGATAAGCTTCATTAGAGAAAAATCCGACGTATTTGATGTCTTTAAGGAGCTCTGCACTAGACTACAAAGAGAAAAGGAAAGCACTATCATCAAAATCAGGAGCGATCATGGAAAAGAGTTTGAGAATGCCAAATTTGCTGAATTCTGTTCAACTGAAGGAATTAGTCATGAATTCTCCTCCCCTATTACACCCCAACAAAACAGAGTAGTAGAAAGGAAAACAGGACTATACAAGAATCAGCCAGAGCAATGATTCATGCTAAGAAACTACCCATGTATTTTTAGGTTGAGGCTATGAACACAGCCTGCTATGTCCATAACAAAGTAACATTGAGAAAAGGAACCTCCTCCACTCTTTATGAACTCTGGAGAGGAAAGAAACCAAGTGTCAAGTATTTTCATGTTTTTGGGAGCAAGTGCTATATCCTGACAGATCGAGACCAAAGGAGAAAATGGAATCCAAAAGTGTTGAAGGCATATTCTTGGGATATTCAACAACAGCAGGGCTTATAGAGTATTCAATAGCAGAACACAAGTGTTGATGGAATCCATCATTGTGTTCGTCGATGATCAACATGGAGAATTCGATGTCACAGAGAATGTTGAAACATTTATTGAAATTCAGGCTGAACAGACAAACCAATCTGAAGTAATTAATGAGACTCCTTCAGAAGCAGAACCCGAGACAATCAGCAAATATCCATCTATTAGAATTCAGAAAGATCACCCCAAGGAACTGATCATAGGAGATCTCAACCGTGGAATAATGACCAGGTCAAGAGGGACTATAGCAAATTCCTGCTTTGTGTCCAAAGTTGAACCAAAAAATGTAAAGGAAGCCCTGACAGATGAATTTTGGATCAATGCCATGCAAGAGGAACTTGCACAGTTCAAAAGGAACGAAGTATGGGAACTGGTACCTAGACCAGAAGGAACAAATATCATAGGTACCAAATGGATATACAAGAACAAAACTGATGAACAAGGATTCATAACAAGAAACAAGGCCATGTTAGTAACTCAAGGATACACTCAAGTGGAGGGACTAGACTTTGATGAAACTTTTGCACCTGTAGCAAGAATTGAGTCAATCAGACTCCTACTAGGAGTAGCCTGCATTCTTAAGTTCAAACTCTATCAGATGGATGTAAAAAGTGCGTTTCTAAATGGATATCTGAACGAAGAAGTATATGTGGAACAACCTAAAGGGTTTGCTGATCCAAATCTGCCTGATCATGTATACAAACTAAGAAAAGCTCTCTATGGGTTGAAACAAGCTCCAAGAGCTTGGTATGAAAGGTTAACTGAATTTCTGACCACAAGTGGATACAAGAAAGGTGGAATAGACAAAACCCTCTTCGTCAAAAACACAAATGGAAGAATCATGATTGCTCAGATATATGTGGATGACATAGTGTTTGGAGGAATGTCGGATACAATGGTAAAACACTTTGTCGGTTAAATGCAGACCGAATTTGAAATGAGTATGGTTGGGGAACTGACTTACTTTCTTGGACTTCAAATCAAGCAAATGGAAGACTCCATATTCATGTCTCAAAGCAAATATGCCAAGAACATAGTAAAAAAATTTGGTATGGATAATGCAAGTCACAAAAGAACTCCTGCACCTACACATCAAAAGCTATCCAAAGATGAAGGGGGCATAAGTGTTGACCAGAGTTTGTACAGGAGCATGATTGGAAGCTTGCTATATCTAACAGCCAGCAGACTAGATATTACATTTGCAGTTGGAGTGTGTGCCAGATACCAAGCAGAGCCAAAGGCAAGTCAATTGAATCAAGTCAAGAGAATTCTTAAATATGTAAATGGAACTTCAGACTATGGCATACTGTACCCCAACGGAAGTGACCCTGTCTTGACTGGATATTGTGATGCTGACTGGGCTGGAAGTGCTGATGATAGAAAAAGCACATCTGGAGGATGTTTTTTTCTAGGTAGCAACCTTATATCATGGTTCAGCAAGAAACAAAATTGTGTCTCCTTATCTATTACTGAAGAAGAGTACATAGCAGCTGGTAGTAGTTGTTCACAATTGGTCTGGATGAAACAAATGCTGACTGAGTACAATGTTCTTCAGAATGTCATGACTTTATATTGTGACAATCTCAGTGCTATCAATATCTCCAAAAATCCAATCCAGCATAGCAGAACGAAACATATTGATATCCGACACCACTTTATCAAAGAACTCGTCGAAGACAAGGTAATTTGCCTAGAGTACATAAACACTGAACTTCAGCTAGCTGACATCTTCACAAAAGCTCTTGATGCTACACAATTTGAGAACTTGCGAAGGAAGTTAGGACTCTGCATCCTTGAAGAACCATAGAGTCAACAAAAAAAAACAGGTGGAGAAGACACTTCTGTTGGCTTTGGCAACTTTTATGGCCAAACAGGGGGAGAAGTAATATATGTCACCCCAGAACAACAATAATGGTGGTTGTGTGTGATCAACAATACTAATTTGCTTATTTTTGTGTTGATCTGTTTGTGCTTGTGCTACTCTTGCGGCTGTTTGTCCGGTTTGTCTAAGCACTATGTGCATACTGGTGATGTACGCTGTCTATTTTGTATTAGCTTGTGTTATTGTGTTTTGGTTATCTCGTGTCCGCTGTAAGTATTTCTCTGGTATGGTGTGACAGGTTGTTTTAGCCAAAAATTTGCCAAAGGGGGAGATTGAAGGTGTTTTCATGTTGGCTGCATTAATGGTAAAACATACCTGGTTGATATTGTATTATGCTGGTTGCATATGTGTAAAGCTAATACAGATTTTGTAGTGAATGTCATGATCGATGTCATGACATCCGTGTGTGACATCAGGAGCTATTATTATTTATTAAATGTGTTTCCTGATTTATCTCAATTATCAATTTAGGAAACCTTTTATTGAGTGCTGAAGATTTCGTCCAGAAGATCCTACTGACAGCACATTGTGTAACAGACAGATGGCGTGTGAATTAGGTTAACTTGGTTAACCCTAATGTGTTTCGTAAAAAGCCCAAGGCCCAAGACAGCATATAAAAGGACTGCAATCCTATTTTGGAACGCAGACAGAAGATTTTGTATTGTGAAGAACTGTTGTTCTATAACTGTCTCGTGTGATCCAAGGAATTGTCCTTGATGATTGCGTTGGAATAGTTTGTGTTTGTGTAATGTCACTCTAAGCTTTTAAGCACGAGTGTGTGTCTCTTGATTGAAGCTTTTAAGCAGATCAAGGTGTGTTTTTGAAGAGTGTCTTCTATTTGTAATTGTTATTTGTTCATGTGTAATCACTGCTGTGATTGAGGGGGAGTGGAATGGAGATATTCCATATCTAGGGAGAAGCTAGGTAGAAGGGTCATTGGGAAGTGATTAAGTGAGAAGTTGTAAACGGGGGAGTTTAGATTTGAATTGATACTATTAATAGTGGACTTCATCTCTGGCTTGGTAGCCCCCAGAGTAGGTTTTTTGAACCGAACTGGGTAAACAATTATGTGTGTTATTTATTGTTTTTATGCTGTTCTGTTATTACTGTTTGTGCTGCGTGATTATGGATGTCATAACATCCAGTTTGACATCGAGCATGTGTTACTAGAATTTTCACTACACATTCTGAGTCCAGAAGAAAGTACAAGATGAAAATGCTATAACGTCAAATCTCTGACTGACAAAAGGAACGTTAGAAGCTACAAAAGGCAAAGTCAGTAAAAGCAGCAAAAACATGGCTCTAGGTAGTTGACAAAAGTGTGAAACATTAAATGCAGCATTGTACTATTCATGCAAAGCATTAAATGCTCCCAATGGTCATTTCCTCTTAAGCGCCTATATATAGAAGTTCCATTCAGAAGCAGCACACAACACTCTTGCGCAATTATACCGAAATGCTGTCAAACTGAAATTCAAAGAAGAACTTCATCTTCAACCTCACAACTTTGTAATATCTTAGTGAGTGTTAAGAACTAGAACTTAAGAGAAATATCACTTGTGATTACAACTTTATTAGAAGCAAGTTATACTCTTGTAAACATTTATTTTACATTGATTGCAAAAGGATTTCCTAGAGTGATCAAGTTGTGATCTGTAGACTCTAGAAGACTTAGAGGGTATCTAAGTGGAGAACCATTGTAATCAGTTGGATTAGTGGATTAAATCCTCAGTTGAGGTAAATCACCTTTTCAGGGGTGGACTGGAGTAGTTTGGTTAACAACGAAACAGGATAAAAATAATTGTGTTCTTTATTTTTTTATCTACCATTTTGAGAAGTTACACTTATTCAACCCCCCCCCCCCTTTCTAAGTGTTTTTCACTCCTTCATATGAGAAGTGGCTTATCGTATTGCCTTACCGCCTATGCTTGCAAACTTGCATGATGTGTTTCATATGTCTCAGCTCAGGAAATAAATTGCGGATCCTTCCCATGTGATCCAAGTGGATGACATACAAGTGAAAGACAATTTGACAGCTGTGGCATTGCCTATGAAAATCGAAGACCAAAAGTTGAAACAGTTACGTGGTAAAGAGATAGCATTGTTCATAGTAGCTTGGGGAGGAACAGCAGGTGGAAATGTTACTTGGGAACTGGAGATTCAGATGAAGGATCCCTATCCTGAACTCTTTACGTAAGGTACGTTTTCGAGGACGAAAACTCTTTTAGTGGGGGAGAGTTGTAACACCCCATATTTTCTCTGTATTAATTTAATTAAGATTTAAATTAATTAATTGGAATTGTTTAGTATTTTAATTGAATTATTGGGGGAATTGAGAAAATAATATAATTGGGCCAGAGTTGTGGTTAGTAAAGAGGGGGTGTGATTGTTGGGCCTTTTTACTAAAGTGGTCTATTTTTCATAAAAGAAGGAAATAAAGAAAATTGGAAAATAGAAGAGCAAAGAGTCTGAAGAAGAGAAGGAGGTCAACGTGAAAGAGAACCTTGAAGAGGAATAACCAAAATCAAATTTTAAGGTAAGGGGGACTCTTCCTATTAATATCTCTTATGTATTAATGGGTAATAGAATTGATTAGTGTGTTATCTGATTCAATTGGAGATGTTAGGTTTTGGGGATTTTCATAGTTTTAGGATGATTTAATGAATTTGAATGATGATGATTGTGTACGATGTTAATTGACTCCTAAAACATGTTAGAGTTGTGCTATAGTATGTGAATTGGTGCTGTTTTTATGTGGTAATCGTTTTGACACAAATTTGGTTGAATTGGAAATGGAGAAGTTCTGTCAAAAGTGATTTTTGATGTTACTGGTAAGCGGTAACCGATTACATGAGGTGAGGTAACCGGTTACCTCATCTATGTTTTGTGTTATTGTTGATGTCTGGGAGGCAGTAACCGGTTACTCTATTTGAGGTAACCGGTTACTGTAGTTACGATTAGGATTTTTGGTCACTCCGTCAGGTAGTAATCGGTTACTCAATTTGAGGTAACCGGTTACTACTGAGCGTTTTCTAAATAAATAGTTTCTGCTAACGCAGTAACCGGTTACCGCTGTGTGTTTTTGAAAAATAAATTATTTACTAAAATTCATATCTTTTGATCCGTGTATCCGTTTTAAGTGCCGTTTTGGGTGTTGCTAAGCTAATTAAATATTTTATATAATGAAATGGTGAGATGGGCAGTGGCCCGATTTTATTTTAAACTCCCAATTAAATTAGTTTGGCGAAATTAAACATTGTGTGCATATGATGTTAGGTGTGACAATGTATTTGATATGGTGATGGATTGATTGTGATTATTATTATGATTATTGTGATGAATGTGTGAATGATTTGAATGATGTTGAGACATGTACATACTTTATTCGGTGATGTGGTGTTGAGATGAGTTATTCATCGTGATTGGTGATGGTATGTATGTTATATGTTGCATGCATTAATAAACGTTTTGGTGGCTGAATCCCAATGATGTTTTGGATCAGTGGAAGGCATAATATTGTGTGGAATTTGTGCTGGTAGGGCCGTATCTCGGTGATTTTTAGATTGATCAGATGGGTTAATCCCATCACGTATTGGTACCACATGCATAGGGTCAGTGCATTGCATATATGTGTATGTGTTATAACATGATTGGAAGAATTCCAGTGTTATATAATGATGATGTTGATTGTGTTGGTGTTGATGATAAATAATTTCTGAAAATCTGAATATATTACGATAGGGTGAATGATATACTTATGACGTTTTATTATTTATGAACGCATAATATTTAATAATTACGAATGAGACTCACCCTAACTATTGATCATTTTCGGATTAAAGAGTAGCGGCTTGTGCTCGGTGAGGATAGCACGTAGAGTTATTTCTTTTAGTCTGGTCGTGTCGGTGTCATGCTCTGGTCTTGTAACACTAGGGGACGTTTGCGTTTGAGTTGTTGTTGAACTATTATTCCTTTTGTTATGAAATAATTTCGGTTGGTTTTGAATCGGTGAATCTTTGGTGTTGAACACTGACGTTTTATGTTATTCAAATTATGAATTAATTTCGCTTTGTTAACATGTTTAGTGAATGATATGGTTTGATGTTCCTTATAAGGCATGACATGATTGAATGTTTTAAATATTGTGGAGTTGTAATGCCCTTGTACATGTTTTACTCTGAATTTAATTATAATTGTCGTGGGGTTAGAAGGGTGTTACAGATTGAGCAAGAAGTCTCTTATCTCAAGACTTGAGCAGGAAGTCTCAATCTGTAGGATTGAGCAGGATGTCTATTGCTTGATGGCTTGAGAAAAAAGTCCTGAACAGGTAGTTTAGGCAAAGAAGTCTCTCGCCTGCGTGCTTGAGCAATGAAGTCTCTTTCTAGTTTGATTAAGCAAATTGTAATCTGAATGATTATAATGAAAATTTCTTGTGCTACAAGGGGACTGTACTACTCTCACTTTAGGAGGAACCAAGATATATTGTGTGTCTCTTTATTTACTCCTGCATTTAATTATACTACTGTGGACATAACTCTGAAGTCAGACTCTGATCTGGCTTAGTTCTTCTTGATACAAAATCTATTATTATCTACTCAGTTTTGAATCAAGATTTGAAAAACGTATTCTTTGGTATACACAGTTCAACCCGTCTTCTTTTGTATGTTTTTCTCACCTTTTATTGGTATGAGAGTCTGGATGTGTATAACACTTAACAGTGGTACAGTCAAGGGATGTAGTGAGAAAAATTATACAACACGTTTTTTAGTATTCTATGCATATTTCTATCTATTGACAAAAGATGGAAACTACATAAGCTGAAGAAAGATGATATGGAGAAAGTCAAAATAATGATGTGCAGAGTGCACACACAAGTATATGACTTGAAAGGAATCCATGACTAATCATCTAGATAAATTTCAACCAAATCTCTTCAGGTCAAGAAACTTGTTTCTTCTTTAAGTCATTTACTTTGTGAGTATGAAAAGATTATTTAATCTTTAAGACTTACTCGTGGAATAAGTGTGCTTGCTAAAGAAATCAAGGAACCTTTATTTACATAAGTAATTTATTTTGTGAGTATGAAAGTATTTTTAATCTTTAAGATTGACTCGTGGGGCAAGTGTGCTTGTTGAAGATATTTACGTTCAATCTTGATTTGCTTGTTGAGATATGTGAAGAAAGTAAGATTGAATAAAAAAGGGGAAAACTCCTGCATCGTGATTCAAAGTCACCAAAATATTATGCAATTCGCTTTTGTTTAAAAGAAAATTTAGACAGGAAAACTGAAGGAGTCAATATTGCACTAAGGACTCACATTCTGAAACTGAGTAAGAATTTGGCTCAAATAGAGATAAGAATATAGTCATGCTGCTCAAATTAGAAATTTGTCTGGTGAACCTTTGAGTATGCATGAGACAACTCTTCAAATGTTCTTTGTACTATGTTTTGACAGGATCAAAGGTTGCTTCCATGGAAAAGCAAGATCAAAGAAGAAGAGCTTAGTTTATCAGCTACTGAAAGTAGCATGATTCTGAATCCATCAGAATCAATGACACAAAAGTCAAATGGTTTTGATCAAAATAAAACCTGATATTTCAAAATCATTAGTTTCTGAAAAGATCAGACATTGTGATCTTTTAGTCTTATGGTGGAAGAAATTCAAAGCCTAAAGATCTCCAAGTCAAAAGTATTCGAACAAGATTTGATACTGCATATAATCTCTAGTTTTGATGATAACAATACATATATTTTATATGTAACAATTTTGTACTCTAATAAATTCTTAAGTGTGTAGATATTATATTTTGTTTGATTTTCGATTGTCATCTGGAAAGATCATCAGAATTAATGCTGGCAGACCTCAGAAGAACTATTACATTTGTTTCTAAAGAAACATCAGCAGTTCTGAAGAATGTTGAATGTACGCTAGAAAAGGATCTCCATGAATTTCTCAAATAAGCTACTACTTCCAGATCAGAAGTCGAAACTTCTAACTCAGGTAAACTTTTACTTCTAGATCAGATATCAAGATTTATTTTTCAGATAAGCTTTTGCTTTCAGCTCAAAAGACAAGGTTCTGACTCTAAAGACAGATACTCTTGGAATACTCACCTTACATGATCTCTTATGTACTACTCACTACTTCAGATTAGAAGTATATTATTAAGAAGAAAAGATCAGAAAGTTTCACAAGAAGATAATAGTACAACAATACAATACCAATTCCACTATAGTGAAAATGTATGTACGACCAAAGGAATTTGTGTGCTCTTTGTCTCCCACAGTCTACATATTACCATTATGGTTGCTGGCATGATAGTGACATTTCGTCCTTCTCAACGGTCTACTTTTTTGGGCTATATATAGAAGCACTACTCCATTGAAGAGAATGCTGCTAAACATTAAATACATCAATGTGAAAGAAAAACCAAGAGAAAGAAACTTAAGAGCTACTGCACAAAACACTCACAAAGATAAATATTTATTTTAAGAGAATCATAAACACAAAGAGTTGTTACTCATTATTTGTGTAAACATTTGTTCTTAAACTTTGTTTCATTTGCTTACCTAGAAGCACTATTTGTAAACACTTTCTATTGTAAATCTTTTGTGATTTGTTTTTCCTCAAGTGACTAGGTGTTAGTCTATATACTTGAGAGGGATAAGGTGTCTTTCTAGACTCTTAGATGTTTGTTTGTAATCTTTCAATACTAGTGGATTAAATCCTTTTTGAAGGCGAAATCACCTTGGCGGGTGAACAAGACTAGCCTTGTTTAAGGTGAACTTGTATAAACCGAAAGTGTCAATTTTATTCTTAGCTTGTCTATCTTGTTTATTTTAGTGAATTGTTTTTCTAAAAGAAATAGTTTTTGAAAACCCAATTCAAACCCCCTTTTCTTGTGTTTTTCTCAACCTTCAGTTGGTATTAGAGCTCCAGCTCTATTATTGATTTTTCAATCAAACACTTAATCATGTAGAGAGATCCAGTGTGAGAAAAACTTCTATGACTGTTGCTAATAAAAATGAAAGAGATAGTTACAATGTTAAACCTCTTGTCTTTGGTTGTTAACAGAGATGTTGAAGATCCACCTGCTGGTGGTGACCTACTAAGAATCCACCAGCTGGTAACCCACCTATTATAAATCCTCGTGGCAACACTGGGCCACAACTTACTCCTGAAGAGTTGCATGCGTAGCATGGTAGGAGAACCAAACAGATTCCTATACCTAGATGGAGGTAGATCAGAATGATTATTTGTACTCGATGCACGACACTAAGATGGGTTACTCTAACGAGGTAGAGAAGAAATTTTGTGTGATTGAGGAAAGGCTGAAAGCTGTGGAGAGCCATGTTATGGGAATGGACATCAATGACCTGGGGCTGGTACCACGGGTTAAGGTTCCTCCTAAGTTTAAGGTCTTTGAGGTTGAAAAATATAAGGGTACTACTTTTCCTAAAACTTATGTCAGGGCTAACTACAGGAAAATTCATGTCTACTTGGAGGATGAGAGGTTGCTGATGCACTTTTCCAGGAGAGCTTGACTGGAGCTTCATGGAATGGTATATGCAACTAGAGTGTTCGTATATAAAAATATGGAGGGACTTGGTGGAGGATTTTGTTAAACACTACCAGTATAACATCGATATGGCGCCCAACTGAACTCAACTGCAGAATCTGACACATAAGCCAAATGAATCATTCATATAGTACGCCTACAAATGACATAAATTGGCGGCTGGGGTTCATCCTCCCATGCTAGAAAGAGAAATGATTGACATGTTCACCAATACTCTTGAGGGTCACTACTACACAACATGTACTACATCTCCAAACTTTGCGGAGTTAGTGATGTTTGGTGGAAGAATTGAAAGTGCGATTAAAACTTGTAAGATTCACGTTGCCAATAATGCTAGTTCCTCCTCATGGGCATGGGGAAAGAAGCCATTCGGTGGGTACTCCAAGAAGAAAGATGTTGAAGTTAATACGACTTTTTCTCGTAAGGGTAAGAGACAAGCTTATCAGGCTTCATATCAGTTGTTAGACAATAGGACGGATCTAGAAGGGGGTTGAATAGATCCCTTGTTTATTTTTCGCGCTTTTTCAAATGTAAGCGAAAGCACCCGAATTTAAATTCGTCTAAAACGATCCATTATTGGATTGACCGGATATGGAAACCAAATGGATTGAGAATGATGAAAAGCGAATCAATATTTAGTTCGAGATTATCAAGTGCTTAAACGATGTCACTTAGTGATTATTACTTCCAATGATTTGTTTAAAGTAACGACAATAATTTGTGTGTTTGTTAATTTGTCAAACACTTGGTGTGCAAAATACACCAAGTTCAAACAGTTCACAATAACACAAATTATGGTGAATGAAAATAAAATGCGATAAAGTAAAACAACACATGATTTGTTTAGGCAGTCCCCCTTGTCATTCTCCCATAAGGTACGTCTGCCCCTAATTATAAATTTAGAATTAGGATATATGCTATTAAGTTGCAAAGTGTTTACAAGAGAAGAATAGTTACCATTACCCAATTTACAATTGTAGAAAATTGATTTAATACTTTTCTCTTCCCTTGTTTCAAGCTTTACCAAGTATGTCAAATCCTTCGAACAAACCTGCGGTTAACGCTACTTGTTTGCACGCACTCAATGTTTCGCAAACCTTTCACTCGGCTAATTTCGATCTCAAGAACTTAACCCCAAATCTTTCTTCACAATCCTCCGGTTACCGTGATTCAATTGAGCAAACCCACAGTTCCTCAATCCCTTCACTCGGCTGAATTTGATGAAGCAAAGACTTGTGAAAAAATCCCTAAATCTTCAAGATATTGGAGGAGAAAACCCTAATGGTTTTATACAAGAAAAAACCCATAATTGCTAAACCCAAATATAAATCTCTGTCTTCAGTTTGAACATTATCAACCCATCCAAGCACTATGATCAACAAGAATTATTGTGTGTAGTTATTGATGAATGATTGAAGATGAAGAACACATTGTGTATATCTTTCAATTTTTCTGGTTGGTTGTAAAATAGGACATGAAAGAGTATATATGTGTTAACCTTCAGCTCTATCAGAAAATTGGTTTCAAAACAGCGAGCGGTCGACCATAGCAGAAGGGAGGGTCGGCGCGAGCTTTCCTGAAGTAGGCTTAATGAAAAGATATTTCCCGATGCATCGACCATTGTAGGTCCAGGCGTCGACGCAAGTGGTGAACTCTTCAAGTCCTAGTGTGAGTCGACCAAGGGGTCGGCGTGAGCTCCCCCGAGGTTGGTGAAAAGAAATTTGAAGTTGCCATGCGTCGACCATAGCAGGGCATGCATCGATGCATACCAAGTTTTACATTCTCCCAGTATTGAGCCGACCATTGGATCGGCATGAACTCTCCCGAGGCAATGCATAACTGAATTCTTCATCCATGAGTCGACGCAAGTGAATCATGAGTCGACGCATGTTGTTGGTATATTCATAAACACATGGTTCTTGAGACTTACTCCTGATTTCCAGTATCTATCAAGGTTTCGCATCAACCCATACATCAATGGTAGGTTTTGACATTAAAACATGAGTAGAGGTGTATTTCCCTCACATACTCCCCTTTTTTTATGATGGCAAAATCTAAGTAGGCGTTTGATCGATCGATTTGTCGACGAGAAAGCTCCCCCTGAATATGTGCACTAATTTTGCCACATAACTACTTTTTAATTTTGCCACATAACTACTTTTCTTGCAATGCTTCTTCCCCTTTGACAACATCAAAAAGAGACAAGTAAATGGTCAAAGATAACACAAATTATACTTGTTCATGAAACATACTTGTTGGAAACACAGTAAACTCACATAACATTGTCCACAGAATTAATTAAACAGAACATACAAAACAAAAAAACACATGACTTCATATTGCATGAAATTAAATAAAACATGAAATGAGACAAATCAATCCTCCGAATTCTCATATTCTCTTGGTGGATTGGGTGGAGTGGGTGGATAGTGTTGCATGAAGTTTTTGAGAGATGGGTTTTTAGGGTTTTTGGATAGGGATTTTCGGTTTGGAGGTAGAGAGAGAAGAGAGGATTGAACCACACATCCCTATAATAATATAACGTTTCAGGCTTATTTAGTCAGCGATGCATCGACCATGACAGTTAGTGCACCGACGCATGCAAAAAAATCAATGAAAAATTAAATGCTTCAGTAATGCGTCTACCGTTCACATGCTTGGGTCGACTCATGCAGGCTAAAATGTGATTTTCATTGTATGTTCACTAGTTGCATAATTAAAAGAGAGCCAACATGCAAGACACTTATCATGGAGAGTATAAACATGTAATTATGTCAAATTAATCGTTAGCATATGATCAAGAATGGAGATAGATAGGAGTGATATTACCTTTAGGGAGATTTTCATCTAAGTTGCCCTCACACTCACTTGCTAAAAGTAAAGAAATAATATAGAACGCCTAATTCCCTTTGGATTTGGAAAAATGGCTCCGTCGCATGTGGTATAGTGAAGATGTAGGCAAGTTAATTTTTACTATCAACATGCTCGAATACGACGTCACCTTTTTCTACATGATCCCTAAGGAAGCGGTGTCTAATCTCAATATTTTTTGTGCGTGAATGAATAATCGGGTTTTTCGTTAGATTGATGGCACTTATATTGTCACAAAATATGGGAATACTTTCTCATTTAATGTCGAAGTCGAGAAATTGTTGTTTGAGCCACAAAATTTGAGCACAACAATTTCTGGATGCGACGTATTCCGCCTCGGTATTTGACAAAGCCACGAAAACTTGCTTTTTGCTATGCCATCTTACTAAGGAATTTGAAAAGTAAATGGCAAGTACCACTAGTACTTTTCCTATTCGATTTGCAACCTGTAAAGTCGAAATCAGAATAGCCAACTAACGAGCAATCACTTCCCTTGGGGAACCAAAGACAGTGCTTTGGAGTGCCACAAAGATACATAAGTATACGCTTTACGGATTTTAGATGAGACTCATTGGGACATGATTGAATTCTGGCACACATATATACACTAAACATAATATCGGGACGGGAAGCGGTAAGATAGAGGAGGGAACCGATCATACCTCTATACCTTTTTACATCAACTGGCTTACCATTTTCATCCCGATCTAGATTTATAGCGGTAGGCATGGGGTGTCTGTCATACCCCAAAATTTGCCCTCATATAATTATAAGTTTCACTTTAAATGACGTGGCACAATTGGTAAGGCTTGCAGGTATACGGTCAGTTGTTCTTATCCTACTACTAACATTTTTTCCTTTTTATTTACTAATTTTAGTTTTATTTCCCCTTTTATTCAAAAAAATCACAAAAAATGTTTTTTTTTTTATAATTTTTTTTAATAATAATTAAATATTATTTTCGTATTTTATTTATTTATTATTTTAAAAAATGTTTTTACTTTTTTCTTATTTTAATTAAAAAAATCAAAAATCATAAAAATAAAAATTGGATTCAAAAGGATTTGTGATCATTTTAAAATATTGCATTTTAGGATTTAGGATAGTTTTTTTATTTTATTTTATTTTTATTTTTAGAGAAAATCAATGAATTAACTAAATATATTAAGAATTAAATCAAATTTGATTTAAATGCTTGATTATATTAGTTAATAGTTAATTTCCTATTTTGATTTAACCTAATTTTGCATCTTATAAATAGTCACTCACTGTCGCATATAAAGAGGGAAGACAATGGAATCCTATTTTTTTTTTTTTTTTTTTTGATTCAAACTGCATTTAGATTAAGAGCCCATCATAGGCAAATGAGTACAAACAGAGTCAAGCTTGGGGATAAAGCCCAGCCAAGTTCTACAACCAGCAGTTTTGCCAATACTCACCATATGGTGTGCATCAGTATTGAAATTCCTAGACACATACATAACAGTTACAACATCAAAATAAAGTTTAATCTCACTACAGTCTAACACTATCGGCTCAAGAACAACCGAGAAATCCATTTTGTTAACACAATCCACCACTACCAAGGCATCTGACTGTACCACAATTTTCTGCAGCTTGAGGTCACGGGCCACTTGGAGGCCCCAACGAATAGCCATCGCCTCCGCAGTGCTTGGGCTCACCGACACCTCCATCCTCTTAGAGGCAGCAACTATCACCTCATCATTATGTTTCTTGATCACACAACCCATGGCCACCGTCCCGTCGTTGAAACAGCCAGCATCCACTTGCACCAGGAAAACATCAACAGGACATTCTCTGGGTGCTGCATTCTCAGTCTGTTGCAAGCGCCTATCTTGGGGAATAAAACAATTAAATTCAGCCAGATAGTTAACAGAGTCGCTTACCACTTTCGGGGGGGAAACCGTGACACCTTCAAAGACACATTTGTTCCTAGCCTTCCAGATTTGCCAAAGCATGGTGCACATCAGTTGGTTGACAAACAAGTTCCTGTCCGATAATCCTTTAGTAAGCACCATGAGCGGATCAGCGGTAGGATCGAGACGCAAGCCAAGGGGGGAGGAGAACCAAATCATTTTTGTTACATCACAGTGGCAGAATAAATGATCAAGGGTCTCCGGGGATCTATCACAAAACGGGCAGGAAGGGTCAATGTGTATACCTTTTTTGAGGAGGTTCGTTCTAAGCGGCAGAATGTTATGACATAGTCTCCATAGGAAGTTTTTGATCCTGACATGGACTGGTGCTTTCCACAGAAGTTTCCAAAGTGACTCATCCGCAGTGCCAGAGGTTCCTACCTTTGCAGCGTCCCTCTTAGATACCAGCAAATGGTAAGCTGTGCGTACAGAGTAATTCCCGTCTTTCTCCCAATGCCAAATCATTTTATCTCTATCTCCATTCCTAGGCAACGGTATTCCACCAATTTGTCTCCCTTCATAATGATCAAAACACTCATTTAGAAGTGATTGTTTCCAGCAGCAAAGATCCTCGTCTATGAGTTCTGAAACCAACGCATCCGGCTGTAATCCCCTCACAGGCCCCATCACTTTAAATCCCGAATTAAAGGGAATCCAGTTATCACTCCAGATTTTAACCGAGCGGCCATCCCCAATTCTCCATCTAGCTCCATCCAAAACCAATTCTCTTGCTCCGAGAATACTCCGCCAGTTATAACTTGGGGAGTACCCCAAGCTAGCATCTTTAATAGTCCTATTGGGATAATATTTACTCTTAAGAACCTGCCCCAGCAATGTTGCCTCTCCTTGCGATAACCTCCAGAAATGTTTCCCAAGCAGGCTTTGGTTGAACTCTGAGATCCCCCTAAATCCCATTCCTCCTTTCCTCTTAGACAAAGACATTTTCTCCCATCGCATCCAGTGTAGTTTTCTAACTCCTTCGCGAGCCCCCCACCAGAACTTCGCCATTAAAGCTTCAATTTCGTGGCACACTCCTTCCGGAAGCTTGAAACAACTCATCACGTACGTCGGGATAGCCTGTGCAACAGCTTTGATCAATACCTCCTTACCTGCCCGTGACAGGAAACCCTCCTTCCATCCTTTCAATTTCTTCCAGACGCGCTCAATCACCAACTTGAAGATCTCTTTTACACTAACCTACAGTACATAATTTTCTAATTTTTTCTAACATGAACAATCTGTGTTTTCCAAGTATTGTTTGTGCTGCAGGGAAAAGAAGGAGAACGAAACCGATTCCGCTTCGTCGAATCAGCATCGCACATCCTTTCCACCAACATCCCAACCAATCGAAGTCCGCCATAATCATCATCAACAACTACCGCAAATAATTCTCAACCTTAATTCCGTTCATCAAGGATTACACCTAATCAGAATTCAATCATTCACAAATGCACATAACAATTTAACACGAAGTTTCAACCACAGTCAATTACATGAAATTCACTGCAAAAATTCAATAACTTTCGTTCTTGTATTTCTTCGGTTTTTTTTACAGATAAGCAGAGAAGAAAGAAAAGAACTCCGCTGCGGTCAACGGGCTCCGATGAGGACCGACAAGCACCACGGCCAACCATCCCCAAATCGCGCCTGTCCTTCGTATCACATTCACAACATGTCGCATAACACAGCGGTGCCGTCCTCCAACACGCAGAGCCATCGCTTCGCGAACGCTCAGCCCTCCGCCGTGATCTCTACACCGTAACGACGTCGTGGATCTCCACTGGGATCGTAACTGACTGCCGGACGCTATAGCCTCAGCAATGCTCACAGCCGGATCCGCCGCCGCTCAACGTCGAACCAGGCACGGTAACCGTTGTGCCATTTTCTTTTCATCAACTTTTGAAGCTTGGATCGTAATTTCGATTAATGTTGCATTTTGTTCATGTTTCATTGTTGATTTTTGTGTTTGAATTGTTTGATTTTTTGGATGAGAGCATGCTTTTTGTTATGAGAGTAAGAAAGAAGAAGGTTGAGAGAAATTGTGTGATCTATATTCTCTCTTCGTTACAGGTTGTTGTTGATTATTTCTTTTTTTTAATTCTTTTTTCCTCGCCACATGTCGTGGCCTAATTGGCCATGGTTATTAGTATTAACAAGTCAAAAACCAAATGATAGAATCCATTGTTAATTTACTGATACCAAGTGTTTCAATCTTATCTCAATGTATTTGTTTTGTTATTATCATCTTAGCTATGCTGTATATCCCTTAAAAAAGAATTGACAATAGAGTCAGGTAGGTAGCCGCCCCTAATTTGTTTCTGTTACCTTTTTTTTTTTGTTTTTATCTTTTAGTAATTGTAATTGAGACTAATGTTTTAGTTACAAATTTATTAAGTTAATTAGTTTGAGTTAGTTTAGATTAATTTATTACTCTAAAGAGAATTCCAAAAAACAACACAAATCCAAAATAAATAAACAAATAAATATATTATTTAATTAATTAATATTTATTTTAGATTAATCAGAGAGCTTATTGCCTTGTACATAAATATATTAATTAGATGTTAAAAACAAAAAACATGTGATTTAGATTTTTACTTTCCTATATTAATAATATTTGCTTTAATTTTAATTTTGTTTTATGACTATTTTAGATTTTTCTATTTTATCATTTCTCATTATCATTTTATATATTCGTATTAACACTTTCTTGTTTTTGCGAGGTACATTCGAGGTGTTCATATATTCTCGTGGATATTTGCAAATTCATCCTCAATCTCCTCCACTAGTCTCGCTAATTCCAAATCTAACTATTCAGAGAATGCGGTTTTGTAATCAAACATTGAATTTATTCATTGCGATTCTCTTCTCTGCTTTGCGCAATTTTTCAGGGTTATCATCAGACATCTTCTTCTGACTATGCGCCTCGCCTATTACGAAGCTAAGTCCCGACCCTATTATTTTATTTAAATATGTGTTTGCCTTATAAAATATTATTAGGTTTCACCCTCAAAAGTCAATGGACTCTTCCTACACTCACTTTCCTTCTTTTTGCCTTTGCCTTTTTCAGGGTTAACCCTGAGATCTCTCCCGACTAATAACCCTATCAGATCAAATGCGAAGCTAAGTTCTTATTCATATTTAATTTCTCTTTGACATTTTTTATTAAGTTAGGGTTAACTTTAATTCTCACTGAATTAGCCATACACTCACCCTCTTCTGTTTATTCTTCCTTTTCAATTTTCAGGGTTTGATGACCGCCGAAGCTACGAGTTTGGTAACCCTAAAACCCTAACCTTGATATTTTTTTTTGTTTATTATTACTTATGTCAAACCCTATTAAGGGATCCGCTGGTTACAATTTCCCTCCCCATATCTGTTTTGATTATATTATTTAAAGGCGTGGTTAGTAATCCTAGGGAGTGCAACCTTTGAATTGAACATAGAATCACTAAATTTACAAGATAATATATTTGAATATAATCACATGGTTGGTGCACACACGCACGCTTTTGGGTAACCTCTCTGTTGCCTGTTGCCTGTTGCCTTGTTGCCTGTTGCCTTGTTGCCTTGTATTTTGTGCAGAATAGCCAGTCCCTCGAATACGAGGATACCTCAGCCATGTTGCCTCAATTAAAGGTCGTGGTCCCTAATGATGCTGCCTTCGATACACTAACATGACCTCGACCCTCGGAAGTAGCCTACGAAAAAGGCTGAGGTATCTTCTGGTTGCCTACGAAAAAGGCTATTCTGATCCTTCCTCTTAGACTACCTGCCTCTCTATGGCATGGGTCAGTCTTTGGGCGAACGATAATTCGATGATCCTTCTACCTCCAAACGAAAGGCTTCCTGCCCACTTATGGCAAGGATTGACCCTTTCATTCTAAAAGGCTAAAAAGAGACCTATCATCTGAGTTTAAGGTAATTGCCCCTAATTGCTTTGCCATGCTCTATTTTTTATATTCTTTCTCAAAATTCTTCAAAAGCTGGCTACGCTCATTTTCGAGCTAAAAGTCCCTTTTTCCTCTTTCATCTACATTTTCTGAAAATGAGCAAGCAAAGCAATTAAGAGCCCATGGAAAACCATGGATGCAAAGGGTGCCTTACACCTTCCCTTTGCATAAATTACCCCCTGAACTTAGATTTCTTTAAAAGGTTTTTTTCTGTTTCTTTTAGCCTTTCTGAATTTGTTTGGATAAAATAAAAGTCGGTGGCGACTCATGCTTAACCGCGACATTTTGATCGATAAAAAGTCAGTTCACCGTATGACAGTGTCGATAGCCTTGGAGTTTACCATATTGGTTCGCTTGAGTAGCTTAAGACAATACTTTGTTTGGCTTACAAATGTTCCTTCCCCATCATACTCATCTCAAATTCTCCCTGCATAAGCTTAGAGAATTCCTTGACCAAAGACATGTTAGTAGACCCAAATATAATATCATCTACATATACTTGAACTAGAATAGTGTGTTTTCCTTGACGCTTAATGAAGAGATTTGTGTCTACCTTCCCTCTTAAGAATCCTTTGTCTATTACAAACTTGCTAAGGCTCTCGTACCAAGCCCTAGGGGCTTGTTTAAGACCGTACAAGGCACGCTTAAGCTTATAGACATGGTTAGGATAATCAAAGTTTTCAAAGTCGGGAGGTTGAGATACATACACTTCTTCATTAATATATCCATTTAGAAAGGCACTCTTAACATCCATTTGATATAATTTGAAATTTTGTGAGCATGCATGGGCAATCAAGAGGCGTATAGCCTCGAGTCGAGCGATTGGAGCGTAAGTCTCCTTATAGTCAATCCCTTCCTCTTGGTTAAACCCTTGAGCAATAAGACGAGCCTTGTTGCGGGTTATAATTCCGTTTTCGTCTAGTTTGTTCCTAATATACTCTCCGAAGAGATTCCTGCACCACCAAACATAATACCTTTTTCGACCGATTTTGGATAAGACTCATCAAAGGAAACATGCACAGATTCTTCAACGATATGTAACCTCTTATTGTATACCCTATATGCTTTACTAGATTGAGCGTATCCGAGGAAGATACCCTCATTCGATTTTGAATCAAATTTGCCAAGGTTTTCTTTTCCGTTATTTAGAACAACGCATTTACATCTGAAAACGTGGAAGTGTGAAATATTAGGCTTCCTACCCTTTAAGAGCTCATATGGGGTTTTGTTTAGAATCGGACGTATTAGAATCCTATTCAAAACATAACAAGCCATATTTATGGCATCAGCCCAAAAATATTTAGGAAGGTCGTGTTCATTGATCATAGTTCTTCCGAGTTCTTCTAAAACACGATTTTTACGTTCCACCACTCCATTTTGTTGTGGAGTACGTGGTGCGGAAAAATTATGATCAATGCCATGTTTTTCACCAAAGTCTTCAAAGAGGTGGTTTTCAAATTCACCTCCGTGATCGCTTCAGATGGTGACAGTGCTAGTGTTCAACATATTTTGAGACATTTTGACAAATTTTTCAAATGCGGAGAAAGTGTCACTTTTACTAGCTAAGAAAATAGTCCAATAAAACCTAGAGAATTCATCCACTATGACGAACCCATAATAATTTCCACCTAGACTTTTAATTCTATATGGTCCAAAGAGGTCCATATGGAGTAGTTCAAGGGGTCTCGATGTAGAAATGATATTTTTAGATTTAAATGAGATCCTTGTTTGCTTTCCCATTTGACATGCGTCACATAAGTGATCTTTGGAAAATTATATTTTGGGTAGTCCAAAAACTAGGTCTTTTGATACTATTTTATTTAGCAAGTCAAAGTTGATATGCACTAAACGTCTATGCCAAGCCATGAGTGTTCACTCATTATGGATAGACATTTAGTGCCGGTCAATGATACTTCGTTCAACTCAAGCATGTATACATTATTTACCCTCAAGCCATTAAACACATCATCTTTCTTATTATTATTTTCAATTGTGCAACTTTCTTTTGAAAAAGAAACTCTGTATCCTTTGTCGCACAATTGACTAATACTAATTAGATTGTGTTTAAGACCCTCAACTAAAACGACGTATGAGATAGTGGTAGAAGAGGAATTACCTACACTACCTTTAATGAGAATAGATCCCTTGTTATTATCACTGTAGGTAACAAATCCTTTCTTCTTAGCCATAAAGTCGTAGAATAAGGATATGTCATCTGTCATTTGTCTTCAGCAACCGCTACTGAGAAACCATCTTCTCTCAGAGGACTCAAGACATTCCACCTACAACATTAAATAAGGGAAGTAGGTACCCAATTTTAATTGGGTCCTTGTGTGTGAGTGAAACAAAGGTTGCTTTTAGGGAATCATTTGAAAATGCCTTTAGGGACTAAAAGTCTCCTAATAGTGTGACCTGGCTTGCAACAGTATAGACATGCCAAGTTTGTGTGAGAGTTACTTTTGCTTGATTGATCCTTTATCACATAAGTGTATTTTTGACAAGGATTGATCATACTTTTTCTAAAGTGTGATTGTTCAATAGCGAAGGTAACTTTAGGTTGAAAAGCTTTGTCTAATTTGACTTTGAGAGTTCTAACCTCTCTTTGCCAACTGTGAAAAGTTTCACATCCAGCCCATTTAAACCAAAAATCATTGTCATTATCGCTTTTTCCTTTGATAGCCTCTATCATAGACTTCTTGAGAGTTTCTAAATCCTTTTCGGATTCGGAAACCTTTTTCTCAAGGTTTGAAAATATTTTCTTATTTGAAGCCAAGCGTTTGAAAGCTTCCTTGGCTTCATCATGTAGAGTATCAAAGGCTTTTTGTAACTCAAAATAAGGCATTTTATCAAAATTATCGTATTTAGAGTGACTTACATTCTTTTTCTTCTTTTGATGGGCCATAAGACATAGATTGACTGTCTCTTCTTCATCAATAAAATTTCCTTTTCTTGAAGATTCACTATCGCTTTCCCAAGCGATGTATGCTCTCGTAGCTTTAGTTGATTTCCTTTGAAATTTATTCTTTGCCTTGTCTTTCTTGAGCCATGGACAATCCAGCTTGTAGTGACCGGGTTTGCCATAATTGTAGCATGATCCTTTTGACTTAGATTTCTTACTTTCATCTTGCTTGTTTGGTTTAGCTTGACGTCTATAGTCGACGAGGTTCTTTTCCGAATGTTGGATTTCATTTTTGCGTAGATATCTATTATACTTTCTTACGAATAAGCCCATATCTTCATCCAAACTTTCACCTTCCTCACTAGAGTCACTTCCACGCACACGAATCCTTGGTGGATGACTTAGAGCTAGAAGCCTTTAACACGATTGATTTCTTTTTCGTGTTCTTTGACTTTTCTTTCTTCTCTTTCTTTTCATGCTTATTGAGATTCATGAGATCTTTCTCCTGTTCTTCAAGCTTGCCAAATAGTGACGTAAGATCCAAAGTAGTGAGATCGTTGGCTTTCTTGATTACCGTGACCTTCAGTTGCCATTCTCTACTAAGACATCTCAAAATTTTATTAGTAGAAATAGAATTGGGAGTAATATGTCCTAGTGTGTGTAAGCGGTTGATAATATGAGAAAATATCTTTTGCATCTCCGAAATGGTTTCACCATGCTTCATGTGAAAGAGATCAAACTCTTGCGTTAAGGTATTGATTCTAGCTAGTTTGACATCATTTGTTCCCTCATGGGCGACTTGTAACGCATCCCACATTGCCTTAGCAGTTTCGTAATGTGAAACACGAAAATACTCTTCAACCCCTAGGGAAGCTATAATCATGTTTTTAGCTTTCCAGTCATAAGCATAATTTTTTTCAACTTTTTCATCCCATTGTGCTTCCGATTTAGGTCTGGTAACGTCCGCCTCATTGGTTATGGTTATTGCCATTGGACCTTCGAGGATGACTTTCCATATTTTTCTATCAACATAATTGATTGCACCCGCATACAATCTTTCCAATAACTATAGTTTTCACCGGTGAAAACAGGCGCTCTATTGTACGCCCCTTTTGGATCGTTCTCCATTTTCTAAAACGTTATATGCAAAGCACTAGATAAACCAACGCTTATGATACCACTTGTTAGACGATAGGACGGATCTAGAAGGGGGGTTGAATAGATCCCTTGTTTATTTTTCACGCTTTTTCAAATGTAAGCGAAAGCAGCCGGATTTAAATTCGTCTAAAAGGATCCGTTATTGGAATGATCGGATATGCGAAACCAAATGGATTGAGATTGATGAAAAGCGAATCAATATTTAGTTCGAGATTATCAAGCGCTTAAACAATGCCCGCCTCATTTATTCCCCATTTCTATCGATTTTATTGCTTCACGCTGGTATTTTTTACTATGTTTTACGGTTTTCACTTCGATCCTTGCTTGCACAAAGGAATTAGAAGAAAAATGGCAAGAGCATGCACTTCTGCTATTTAGCATAGGTGTCTGCTAAATTTCATTTAGCACAAGGTGTTACGAGCGGAACAAGGTCCATGACGACCGACACACTCAAGCATGTTGTGCCCCACGGCACAATCATGTCACGAACGACACAGTTAATTAATCTGTCAAACTAGTAAAGCCCACAAATGTACCAGAAACGAAGCCCAGGTCAGCACTTGACCACGTCTCAACCTAAATACGTTATGCTCCTACATTCTAGCAAGAGTGGGTCTTGGCAAGTGACTATAAGAGAGATTCAGTTACGAATTTCAAGCTCTCTCTCCCTTCCATCAATTATATTGTTTTTAGTTTTATATGCAAGTAAATGTTTACTGCTATTTTTCCAATTCTTTCTGCACCTTTAATTTCCAGCCCTTTTACTAGTTTCCATAAGCAATAGTTTCTCACATTGAGAGGCTATTGCACCATAGATTTAGGACTTTCTAATTTTGGATTTCAAGTGTAACCGAAGAGAAATTTTGTTCCTGTATTGAAGAATTTGGGTACTTGAAGATTATTCCAGTATTAATTCAATTCCAGGTTTCTATTTACGTGCTTATTTATTTATTTATTGATGGCCATGTTTGAATTTACTTTTCTCAAAATTGCCCAACTTGTACATCTAATAACTTGCTCAATTTTTATCATATGAGGGTGATCTTGAACTTTTTGGAAACCTCAAAATGTCTCCTACAACTTCCTTGTTGGTCATCAATTCATTTGAAGCCTCTATCCATTTGTAAACATTTTTGACAAAATGTGTGTTTTTGTTGACTTTCACAATGACATGTAATGTACGGGCTCATATCTCTTAAATGAAGCATTTTTTGGAAAAACCTATGAGAGAAAAAGTTGTAGAGAATTGAATTTCCTTCAAAATGAGCTTTAGTTGAGGAATTTCTAATGAAGTATGTGAAAGTTATGATTGTACAAAGTTCAGTTGACTTCTCCTTAAGAAAATCCAAATTTGGTAACTTTTGCCTTTTGTTGAATTTGAGATTTCTTTGCATCATGATCAACCATGGATCAAATGATGAATGTGACTTAAAAACCTTGATGTTGGCAAAAAATCTTGAAGTTTGACTGCATGTTAACCCTAAAAATATCAAGAAAATAAATAATTAGGAAAAAGAAAGTTAATGTTTGAAAAAAGATTTAGGGGTAATAGAAACCTAATTCTAATTAATTGAAATTAAACCTAATTAATTAAAACCTAAGTCGAAATTAATTTTAATAAACCTTAATTAACTAAATTAATCTAAATCCTAAGGTTATTAACCCTAGTTAACTAAGTTAATTAATTAAATTATTCGGCCAAGAAAACCTAATTATCTAATAAACTAAATTAAATTAATTAATTATTTGGCTAAAAACCTAATTTAAATTAATCATCCTAAACCTAAAATTAAGACTAACCTAATTATTTGGCAAAACCTTTATTATTAAGATTTTTAACAAATGACTTATGGTTAGTGAGATTTGTGATTATGTTAATTATCGGTTGATAAATTAGAAAAGAATGTGAAATAAGAAGAAAAATAAGAAGCCAAAAAATTGTATGGGGTCAGAATTGAATCCGCCCCCTTGGCCAATGACGTTGGTGCGCTAAGGAATGACTTACACTCAATTCATTGGAAACCTGTTCATAAACCTAAAAAATCAAAAAAAACATAATAAAATAAAACCACAAAAATTCAAACTAATTAAACCCGCGCTAAACACTATTCATCTTCGTTTTGATGAAAGACCTTTACTCATCCATCAAACTTTTAGCTATGGTTCCCCAAAATCACGAAGAACAAACCCTAGCTATGGCAGTTCATGATACCTGCACTAATTCTCAAAACAAATGATCCAGAAACATTATATGCATTCATAAAAATAATAATATATGATCAAAACATGTTTATGATGCGTGAATCAATGTAGTCGAATTTAAAAAAGTAAACAAATCATGGCACTTGGTTGAAGTAATTCACGAGGTTTTGAATGTTGGTGATGATTGAAATAGCTTCCGATCAACCTCTGGATGCTTGTTTGATCCTTAGGAAAGCTTGGAGATGGCTGCAAGATTGAAACCTGTTTGACTTATTTTTTGAAGCTTTTTTGCGATTTGGAATAGTGTTGATGGAGCAAGAATTCGTCCTTGTTGGAGCAAGAATTTTCTCGTCCTCCTCCCCTCTCTTGGTCTGAAATTGTTGTCTACTTATAGTAGAGTGAATTAGGTCAACTTGTTTGCAAAGAAATCATGAGATTGGATGATTGGAAATTTGCATGAAAAACTTCCATATTTGCTCAATCTTGTACCAACAATTGTCACATGATTTCTCCATCACAAAGATATGATTTTGGATTCATGATTTGATTTGAAAATCATATCTACATGCCTAAACTATATTAATTGGTATTTTATTTGATTTATTTTGATTTTAATTGAATAAAATCATAATAAAAAGAAATAAAAAATCACCAAAAATATATGAATAGATTTAGGGGTCCTTAATAAGGTCAAAATCACGTTTAGACCTTAAAAGATAGGTCACTTGGTTCAAAAATTCAAGTTTTACCATTTTGACTTTCATGAATTTTCTCAAAATTGTCCAACTTGTGCATTTCATAACTTGCTCAATTTTTATCATATGAAGGTGATCTTGGACTTTTTGGAAACCTCAAGATGTCTCCTACAACTTCCTTGATGGTCATCCTTTCATTTGAAGCCTTTATCCATTTGTAATAATTTTTGACAAAATGTGTGTTTTTGTTGACTTTCAAAATGACATGTAATGTACGGGCTCATATCTCTTAAATGAAGCATTTTTTTGGAAAAACCTATACTAGAAAAAGTTGTAGAGAATTGAATTTCCTTTAAAATGAGCTTTGGTCGAGGAATTTATGATGAAGTATGTGAAAGTTAAGATTGGTCAATGTTCAGTTGACTTCTCCTTAAGAAAATCCAAATTTGGTAACTTTTGCTTTTTGATGAATTTGAGATTTCTTTGCATCATATCAACCATTGATCAAATGATGAATGTGACTTCAAAACCTTGATGTTGGCCAAAAATCTTGAAGTTTGACTGCATGTTGACATTTTACCCAATACAATCGATCGTTGATCATTTTAGCAATTGATTGAACAATTATGAGCTGTAAGTCTTGAAACTTAACACGAAGATACTTTGAGACATATGAGACACAATGAAGTCCACTTGAGGCCTTGGAAGTTCAATTTCCTTGGAAAAAATCAAAACCCTAGTTAGAGGCCCATTGGTTAGGATGAGGCTTTGTGTAACACCCCAAATCTACCTGATAAATATAATGCAGAAATCAGAGTATTTTAAAAAATATCAACAAGCATTTGGGATATCACATTTACTTCATATAAACAACACATAATATGCAGCTAAATCATAACATTCGACTTATATCAGCTCTAAGAACAAACAACTTTTATTTAATATGCAGCAGAATCATAACATTCGACTTTATAAACAAATCATCTTTATTCAACCATAAACAACTTTAAAACATCATAGTACTTCTTATGATTCAACTTAGAACTCAAAAACTTATATAATTACTACATGAAACAACAAAATAAACATCCCCCCGAGTGCTACGTATCAGAGCGATACACCAACTAGACTCGATGAAGCTAAAAACTTCCACAATAATAATTGAGTACCTGTCCAATTCCCATGGTAGGGGAAACATCAGCAGAAGGGTGAGATATCAAACAGTATAAAAGAATGTATGATAATACTTATATCGAAGATAAGAACATACACTAATCACCACTTCTCATCTCAAAGCAACTTGCATCACAACAAATATGTTAATAATCAATCATAATAACATATTCAAATTCACAACTAAGTCATTCACAACTACAACATTTCCTTCATAATCACAACGAGAATCAACGTAACTATCATCACGACAAACATCAACAAAACATAGCAATGAATTCACAACCACGAATCCAACTTAAATAACAACATAATCAACTTAATCCAACTTAAACAACAACATAATCAACTTAATCCAACTTAGAAAACAACATATTCAACTTAACATAACAATCATTCATCAACACAACAACTCGATATGCGACTCGTTATGCAACTCAAATTATGCAAATGCATGTGGTACCATTTGGAGTAAAATACCAACTTAAACATTGTCAATAGTTCCGAGGCATAAGGCAAAGCCTTCAACTTAGAACGTGTCAATCCATGCCAACTTTAATGAGCATTAGCTCCTACTTAGAACATTGCCAATCCAGGCCAACTTTATGTTATGCTATGCTATGAGACGCGATGATGCAGCATCCATGAGTACAACAACAACAACTTAAACATACAACAACAACTTAAACATGCATCAATTACATCAACTTAAATCAACACTGGTCATTCGACCTACAACTCAAACATGTCCATATATTGGGACTATTCAACTTATTCAACATTTGCCATAGGCCTATAACTTCATCAACGCATCAACAACAAGTTATAATAACAACAGTTCAACAATAACAACATAATAAACATATTCAACTTCACAATACATCATCATCATATAAGTATCATCACATAATCATCCTCGTCATAAGAACAGCCATTCGCCATAAAGATCATATATCATGTTATTTCAAACATAATCATTTCCAACCATACAACAATATTTACTTCATGCTTATCCATACAATACAACCTATCAACTTTGACCATAGGGTCTACAACAACAACAACAAATTCAACATACTAAACAACAAACATAATTACATGTTATACACAATTCATCGATACTTAACACACACAAACATGATTACATGTTATTAATAATTCATCACATAGCTCGCACAAACATAATTACATGTTATCGAAAATTCATCCAAAACATGATTAGAGTTAATTTTATAAGAATCTAACATAAACCCTAACATTTTCAATTCCACAACTAAACCCATTATTTCATTATCGATGGTTTACCCACAACAAGCACAACAATCTAATGCACATAGACTATCAGTTGCACATAACTTATCACATTTATATCATCACATTCCAACAAACTATCAAATACCCAAAATTACACATAGAAGAACATGGATATCAAGTATAGAATCTACCCACCATAACATACTATCATACAACCCTTTATCATGAAAGAACCCCACACTTACCTTGGTAAATTTGGGCTCTTTCACCATAGCTCTAAGCTTTTCTTCAAAAGAAATCCTTCCAAACATCATTTGGAGACACACCTAAAAACGAGTTTGGAAATCGGCTTATCAGACAAACTTAAAACCCTCAAAATGAAAATCGCTCCGGTCAGAACTTATCTTTACGAGTCAGGAATGCCGTGTCCAAGTATCGAAATAATCCAACATTTAGAATGAGAGATACGCCCGATTTGCCAATGTGGTTTTCTGCTGAAACTTGCTGCGGAAATTGAGGCTTCCTCTATAATTTCTTCTTCCCTCAAGTGCTCTTCCCTTTGAGTTTTTCTCTCTTCTATTTATTTTTTCTCCCCCAAAATGAGTTATGATTCTCCAACCCTAATCTCTACTCTTACTATCTCTTATCTTAATGGGCTTAACCCATAATCCATCTATTATGTTATATTATACCACTTAGGCCAAAATCATTAAAACCTCTCTAATTACTTAATTAAGCCAAATAACACAAACACACACATAATTAAATACTTAAATAATTATTATATCACATAATAACTAAATAAATAAATTATTATTAACAACATCAAATAATATAATTACTAAAATAATAGCGAATAAAATCGGGCTGTTACAACTCTCCCCCACTTAGAATATTTTCGTCCTCGAAAATACAATCGACACAACCATCTCAACGCCAAAACCACACTACTCTCTCCAGATTCGTATCCACACAAAGACGTCCCACACCTTCGGCCATACAAAGCTTCCAAAGGAGGAATACCAATACGAGAATGAAAATTGTTATTATACGCGAACTTAATCAACGGTAAATAACTATCCCAAGCACTTCCTTGCTCCAAAACACAAGCTCTCAAAATATCCTCAAGCGACTGAATCGTCCTCTCCGTTTGACCATCAGTTTGCGGATGATAAGCAGAACTCAAACACAACTTGATAATCAAAGCACTTTGCAAACCTTTCCAAAATCTCGACATAAACCTCGGATCTCTATCAGAAATAGTACTCGACAGAATACCATGGAAACAAACAATCTTCTCAATATACAACTTTGCAAGTCTCTCCATCGGGTAATCCATTCTTATCGAAATAAAGTGAGTAGATTTCGTCAATATATCCACAATGACCCAAATCTCCTCACAATTACTCGATGTCCTTGGCAAACCCGAAACAAAATCCATAGAAATGCTATTCTACTTCCACTCAGGAATGGATAACGATTGCATCAAACCAGACGGCTTCTGATGTTCGATATTTGACTTCTATCAAGTCAAACACAAATAAACAAATTCCTCCATATCCTTTTTCATACATTGCCACCAAAATAACCTTCTCAAATCTTGATACATCTTAGTAGCACTAGGATGAATACTCAAACCACTACGATGCCCTTCATCCAAAATCCTCTTTTCAAATCCGAACATTAGGAATAAAAAGTTGATCACGACATCTCATGACACTGTTCTCATCAATCCAAAAATCACTATCTTTTTCTTTGATTAATCAATGTCATCTTGTCAACCAATTTAAAATCCAATATCTGACCTTCTCTAATCTCATCAAGTATACCACAAGTAAGCTTCCACATACCAAGCTTAACACATGAAGAAACCACTTTACAAACCAAACTCAAATCTCGAAATTGTTCCAACGATTCCAATTCTCGAATCATCAACATAGACATATGCAATGGTTTCCTTCTTAATGCATCGACTACGACATTCGTTTTTCCTGGATGGTAATTCCAACTAAAATCATAATCTTTCAATAATTCCAACTATGTTCTTTGCCTCATATTCAGCTCTTTCTGATCAAACGAATACTTCAAACTCTTGTAGTCACTATACACATCAAATCTCGATCCAAACAAGTAGTGCCTTCAAAGTTTCAAAACAAAAACAACGGCGGCCAACTCTAAATCTTGCGTCAGATGATTCCTCTCATGAATCTAAAGTTGCCTTGAATCATAACCCACCACTTTCCCTTTTTGCATCAACACAAAGCCTCACAGAACCTTCCTTCTTTTTTAACCAATAGAACAGGTGCACCCCACAACGACACACTCAGACGAATAAACCTCTTCTCAAACAAATCCTCAGGTTGACTCTTCAACTCTTTCAACTCTGAAGCTGACATCCGATATGGAGCCATCGACACAGGACTAGTTCTAGGAACTAAATCAATCAAAAGTTGAACTTCTCTTTCCGGTGGTAAATCACTCACATCTTCAGGAAACACTTATGCAAATGCGCAAACTATCGGCAATTCCTCAATCGTTCTTTTCTCATGAACATCCAAAGTTGCCAACAACATAAACAACATCGCACCATCTTGCACAGACTCATTCACTTCCAATATTATTAAGCTGGCAAGATAAGTCAATGACATCCAATACGATCCTGTATACTATCAACAAGAGATTAAGGGTAATCAGTTCCTCAATTTGTCAATAGATAGCCGACAACCATAATGGAGTATACACCATCGTTACCAAACTATAATAGCGTTCCTTTACGTTACCAAAAGTACCCTACTTCAATAGCTCCCAAAATCATCCGAACGTGCCGACACATACCTTGTGATAACATCATAACATAATTCCTTTACACTATTATCAACGCTTTTTATTCTTGGAATCATACTCGTCTCTTCGCATTTCTAACTCCGACTTGAATGTTCCAACAACTTCCACAACTTTTCCAATCTCTTGCCAAGGATCCCTTTACAAGGTCTGCCGCAATCCGTCGCTTAATCGTTGTTCTTGTGGTGTCGTTTTCTTTTACCTCCCCGTTTCACTTGGGAGGACGGCACGCTAGACCCTTCACGCGAAATTTGGAAGGAGAATGCGCCCGTGGCGGGATGAATTTTATTTCAGTTCTTCCTACGATATCACACGAACTTTCTTATTTGTCCTACGAGTAGGAAAGGGAAAAAAAGATCTCAACTAAACCCTAGGAGTTTGCTAAGTGTGGGGATTTACACCTAGACTAGAAATTCTGGAGTCCGGGAGGTCGGTTATACATAGGGAAGTGTTTAAACACCCTACATATCTGTAGTACTCTACAGGAACCTTCTCTGTGTCATTGTGATTGTGTTTGCTGCTAATGATTGGGAAAGTTTCTCCTTTGTGTTAGGAGAAGGAATTGAATTGATTTGAAAAGACAGACAGACAGACAGACTGACTATTTTTGGTATTTTATTAGCTCGCTGAGATTCCTTGTGAACCTCATGCCTACATATCCCTAGTGGAAGTCAGAGCTTAATGTAGTTCGGGGAACTAACTAGGGAAATTACTTGTTTTTGGGTGCCTTGCTTTGAAGCTCAAGGTTGAAGCTTGGAATTAAATCTCTGTTTACAGTAAAGAGACATGAAATTATCTCTGCAGAGAGGTATTTGTACTATTCTACCACAAACATTTTGAAGGAGTGACAGAATAACTGAATTCATTTCATTCAAGAGGGGGACCTTACTTGTGTGTGTGCAAGTATGCCAGTCAGATGCCTCTTAAATGAAAGAAAGATGCTCGTCCAAATTAGGGAAAGTGTACAAGTCTGGGGATGTGCCAGAGCATGTCTTTCAGAGTCCTAAATGGGAGACTTTGATTGAAATTGAAATTGAAATGTTTGTTTGTTTGAATGTGGTAGAGTAGTAAAAATATCTCTCTATAGAGATAAGCTATGTCTATCTACTGTATAAAAGATTTGACTTTAGCTGGCTTGTATGAGGCCCAAGCTTGAGGCTTTTTGATTGATTAATTAATATTATTGACTCTGGGAGATGACTCCATTGAGGATTAATTACAGGGTATTTTTGTGTTCTGTACGAAGCCCAGAATTGAGGCTGACTCTACTTGGAGAGTGTTTATTTGATGGATTTTGTTTGGTGTTCTGTACAAAGCCCAGAATTGAGGCTGACTCTGTTTAGGGAGACTCTATTTGTGTGCCTTGTACAAAGCCCAAGGTTGTGGCTGACTGCTGAGAAAAATTGGGTTTTTTATACTATGACTCTAGTTAGGGAAAACATGATTTTCTGCCTTGTACAAAGCCCAAGGTTGTGGCGGACTCTTAAATGAATTAAGTATGGATGACTATATGGGGAAAGATCCTAAGTGTTAGGAATCCTTGACACATGAAAAATATGGTTTATCTGCCTTGTACAAAGCCCAAGGTTGTGGCTGCTGAATGATGAAGAACTCACTGGGGAGACTCTATTATCTGCCTTGTACAATGCCCAAGGTTGAGGCTGACTCTTGACAGGGGAGTTTATTGTTTGGGTGCCTTGTATGAAGCCCAAGGTTGAGGCTAACTATTTTTGTTGGTTTTGACTCTACTGGAGATTAAAAAGACTGTTTTTCTTTGGAAGCTAACCCTTTCCAGGGATTTTGACTCAGCTGGTGAATTTGTCTGTTAAAAGACTGACTTTTATCATATTTTTTTTGGAGGCTGACCCTTTCCAGGGGTTTTGACTCTTTTGGGGAAATTATCTCCTAAGAGAATGAAATTATTCTTTTGACTTTTTATTAATTGACTTTGGAGGCTAACCCTTTCCAGGGGTTTTGTTGAAATGAATGAAAGAATGTGGGTAGCACTCCATTAATTATTAAAGGATGAAAAGGTTGGCAGAAAGATTATCTAGTGAGACTTCTTGTTTAAAGCCCAAGATGAAGGCTGACTCAATGCTGAGGGTGACCAATCATGGATCCTAGACTCTGCTAAGGAAGATTGATGAAGATAAGGGTGACAGAGACTGTCCATGTCTCTCATTCCAAAAATGTACTCAATGTGAAATTGAGACAAACTTAGCTTGTTTAAAGTCTGGTTTTAAATTGGAAGAAACTCACCAGGGTAGGCTAAAAGGTGACTAAAGACCTGTTCCTATGTTTATAAGAAACCTGATGGGTCCTTGTATACAAGCTCAAGAGGAAGCTGGAAATGCTTTTAAGAAGCCTGTGGGTCCTTGTACAAAGCCCAAGAGGAGGCTAATCGAGGGTCCTTGTTATAGCACAAGAGAAAGCTATGTGGTTTTGAACTTATTTTGGCTCTAAGCAAATGGGTAAGAGGTTTCACCGGGAATAATTCCTCTTTGGGTGGATGTATCCTATTTATTTGGATTCTAAGGTTTTTACCAAGATGTTTCACCGGGAATAATTCATCTTGGGGGTTTGAACTACAGATCTCTAATTAGGAAAGAGCCTTCACCGGGAAGACATTCTCAATCCTAGGCCATATTCCTATAATATATATAGTTTAACTGTCCTAGAGTTTATACTCAAACGTAGTTCTAAACTAATATATGCACAGTTTATATTTGACAGTAATTTAAATAAAGACTGTAAATGGAAAGCTTGTAAAGCCTAACCTGGATGGAGTGGAGGCCATTGAAGAAGTATGTACAGAGCCTCAACAGTATTTTTGTTGTTTTGTTGATAACAGTTGAATATATATATGATAAACAGTTAATGGTTTTTTTTTTAAAACAGAAGAAGTGAAGATGGACAAAGGTCACATAGGTATCTGAAGAGTTTCACTGGGAATAATGCCCTTCAAATACCAGAAGAATGTTTTGAAAACAGAAAGAAGATTTTGAAAATACAGTTTTGAAAACAAGCTAAGAAGAGAAGATTTTTGGGACTTACACTCTATTAGAGGCCCAGTACTTTGCAGTACTGGTGCAAAAGCAATTTGAAAATGATCTGGAATGACACAAGGTTTTGTTGTTTGAAAACCCTAATCATTTGATTTTATCAGAGATTGAAAATAGTTTTGAGATTTGACAAAAGTCAACTTAATTAAAGTAAAAATCAAGATTTTTATTTAATTAAGACCTAAATAATTAGGGTTTTATCATAAAATTATTTACAAAGTGATTAGGTTAAAATAAAGTGAGAATATATATTTAAAGTATTTAAGAAAACACTTAAAAACATACTATTTTAAACCTAATTAAAATTCAAGAAATAAATAATATTTTTATGATTTTTTTGATTATTCACAAAATAGGTATATTAAATGATAAGTGTGTGAAAAATGAAGTAAAAATAAATTAATTTGATAGGTTAAATATTTATGTGAAGTTGTGAAGAAAATAAGTGTGAAAAGTGGTAAAAAAAATAGAAATGTCTTCACCAAGGCTTGAACTCACGCCCTCTAAGTCACACACACAAAACAAACACCACTGAGCCAACGCGCGTGTGGTGATAGTAACTTGCATCCATTTGGTTATGTTTCAAAACAAGTTGTAAATCTTTGAAAAATAAAAGAAACAAAAAGTCTGGGGCGAGGGGGATTCGAACCCCAGACTTGTGGCATGATGATACTAAGGGCGCATGTGTGGCCACTAGGGCAAGTTGTTTAGTCATTAATAAAACGCATATCACTCAAAATAAAATAAACTCTGCCCTGAGATTTGAATTTTGCGCGCCACCACCATCTTCGTCTTCAACCTCAAGCTCCATGAATTTGGATTTCTGAACTCACTCATTTCTCAATCATTTGCCATGATGTAAACACAAAACTTGCTCCAATTTTACTCACGATTCTAAATATGTAACTAACATGAACTAACATTAACTACATCTAACTAATTTACCAGAAATCGTGAAGAACCCTAAAATTTCAAAATCAAATTAAATGACTATACTGAAAGATAAATGGATGATGATAGAGGGTTTTCAATCCTCTGATGATGCTGAACAAGATAGAATCGAGATATTTCACAAAGAGTACTTAAATTAAAGAGAGGGAGTTCAGAAACTTACCTCTGAAACTGAAGTTCGTGAGGATGATTGAGAGCAACTGAGCTTGAATGAATGATCTCAATAGCTTCCCTGAGACTCAATGATGCTAACTGGATGCTTATTGTAGCCTGAATCCTTCTGAATTGTTCTATGGACCTCCCTCGATTTGAACTTCAAGTGGACATGGAGGTTGTTGAATTTGGAGTTACAGGTGAGCTGCAGCCATCTGGTTAGCTTCACTATGACCTGAGGAGTGTGTCTGGATGATTGGCTTGCCTTGAAACCTTCTGAATCACTCCATGGACCTCCAACTGCAAATGCTCCAAAGTGAGAGCAACAATGGTGTTCCTCCACTTACAGAAGTGATCCAGGTGCTTGGATCACCTCAAATGACCTCCCTTGAGATGTTAGAATGCTCACTTCCCAAAGATAAGCTCTGGTTTGAAGAAATCGATTCTTCTTGCCAAAGAACTTTGAAAAACAATGAACAAGAGGAGAGAAAGAGAAAGCAAGGAATATGGTTGCTTTGGTGTGTTTTTTGAATGAGAATGAGGCCTCTATTTATAGGCAATTGGTTCAGTACTGAGTGAGAGTGTGAGCTTGCTTAATGGGAGAGTTTGGTTTCTTAGCCATGAAGAAATTCAAAGAATATCCCAAGTGCAATGATGAGCTCTTTGATACCACTCCCTAGCCATCGGTTTTGCTTGATCTTAGGGGACCAAATTGCTGCAGAAATGAGCTCCAATTGGTTGGGAGAAGATTCCTTTGATGAATCACCAATTTGTCATAAATTCAAAAATGCAATCATTACATAATCACATGCATTTGTTTTTGGAATCTTCTCTAATCCTTATGCAATGATGAAAATGGATGTATGGCATGGTTTCAGATGTGTTATGGGTCGTGTAGCATCCATAAGAGAGGTTATTTGCACAAAATTTGCAAAGTCCAATTTGCACATGACCTATAATTTTACTTCATGAGGCCAACTTTGAACAAGCATAACTCTTAGCTCAAATTGAATTTGGAGAAGGTTGAACACAATTTGGAAAGCCCTAAACATCTACTTCAAATCATTAGTTTATGTCTTCTTCAGAATCATTTGGGAAATTTGTGAAAAATGAGCTCAAAGTTGGATGAAAACTAGGTTAAAACACTTAGAAAAATTTCTAAGTGTTTATGACCTAAACTTCAAAATCTCCAAAACTTCATAAATGGTTGATCTTTTGAAAAAAGTTCCTTTGTAAGATGTTGTTTTATTTTGCAAGATCTACAACTTTCATGTTGGAAGTTTTTTGAGTTGTGTAGGTGAAATTTTGAGATCTCACCATGCCTTCAAAAACCCTAATTCCCGACTTTTCGCTCCTTGATGAATTTCTTTGAATTTCTTTGGCCAAATGACTTTGACATCCATATATTGATGATATTGATCTTTGAAAATCATTTTTTGACCAAAAACCTTAAAAGTCAATGATGATCCTTCACAGTTGACTTTTTTCTGACAAAGTGACTTTTTGGGCTTTTGTGTAGAAATAAGATCTTCTCCCCAAATGGATGATATAAATGGATTATATGGAGGTAGTAGAGATCCTTAAATCATGTCTTGAGTTTTGGATTCATGCCCTGATCAGAAGTCAACTATCTTGGTGAATTAGGTCAAAACCCTAATTTGTCGACCATGTGAAAGTAATGACTGTAGACTTTGAATTGAAGTGTGATGTCCAGTAGACCTTGTAATATGAGTTATTTGAAGATGATTGATGTCTTTGAATGACCCTCTGAGGTTTTTTAGGGTTTCCCAAATGTGATCCCTGATTTCAGTCCTTGACAGGCTCAAAACCCTAATCTGGTGACCTGAGTAAACCTGTACTCATATGACTGGATGTCTAATCAATCATAGATGAGAAAAGTGAAGTTTTTGAGCCCCATGATTGTATTAGAGACTAGTCTTTGTATTGATTGATCCTTTGCCTGAGCTTTCTTGTCTTTGAGCATCCTCGATTAGGTACCAGATGGAGAAATGACTGCTCTGAGTACTTGTCTTGACCTGATGAAAAATCCTGAAGACATGCCATCTCAGGGGGGTCAAAAATTAGGGTATGACAGATCTTACGTCAACATCCTACGCAACGATTACTCAAACTGATAACTTCACAGTCCACCAATAACGCTGAACGTGGTAACTTTCTAAATTCCATCTTATAACAATTATCCTTTTTCCAAGACGCTCCGACTTGTTAAACAACCAAAACCTCAAATCCATGCTACCTTCGGGTTCAGGAACCAACAGCCTTCTACATTACTTGCACTGTCTCCTTAAGCAGTATGTTGTACCATTAACTTGTAACTTATACATATCCATGAAGCACAGTTTCTCCCCCATTTCGCTAAAACTAAACCATGCAACAAAACAAACAAGTACCGACAATGTTTCACACACATGTCGCGTACTAAGGAATAAAACACTGACAACATTCAAGTGTCGTACTGTCATACCCCAAAATTTGCCCATCATATTTATGCATATTTCAGTCCATCTGACTTTCAAATGCTCAAAGATACACAAGAAGGAAGCATGCAGTCTCTCTCTTAAACAACAGCCTCTAAACTAGGGTTTTGATTCTCTCAAAGTAAAACCAAATTCTGATACGTCAAGTGGACTTCATGGTATCTCATATGCCTCAAATGATCCTCACGCCAAATTGAAAGCTTTGATTCAAAAGATTGATTAATCAACTACTCAAATGATTAATAGTTGACCAATTTGACCTAAAAGTCAACTATGGTCAAAGTACAGTCAAAATTCCTGATTTTTGGTCAACAACAACATTTTAATGTTAGATTCATCATTTGATCAAGGGTTGATCATGATTCATCAAGAAAGGATTAGAAATCAACAAATTCAGAAGTTTCTAAATTAGGGTTTCATAGGAGAAAGTCAACCCAACTTTGACCAGCCATAACTTTCACATGGAGCATCAGAAATTTCCCACCCAAAGCTCATTTTGAAGGAAATTTAATTCTCTACAACTTTGTCTCTCACATGCCAAGTCCAGAAATGCTTCATTTGAGAGATATAAGTCAAAACATTACAGGTCCTTCTAGAAGCTCGCAAAAAGCAGTTTTTTGTCAGGAGGAGTATCACCAAGATAAAATCTCCAAATGAAAAATATGTTCCAAAGTGGCTTAAAGAAGACATCTTGGGCTTTCCAAAAAGTCCTAGAACATCTCCATATGATAAAAATTGAATGAGTTATGGCTTGCACAAGTTGGGCGATTTTGAGCAAACGCATAAAAGGCAAAGTGGTGAATTTTGAGTTTTTGGGCTAATGGCCCGAGATTTTGATCTTAAACATCCCTATGACCTAAAAAATGACCTCTAAATCCATTCATATACTTTTGTCACTTTATTTACATTTATTTGAATTCTTATTCAATTTAAGATCAAATAAATCAAGTAAAAATGCAAAATAAATGAAATAAAATGTATGGGTTTGGTTTTAATCATTTGAAGGTCCACATAGTCACCTAAAAGAGCCCAAATTCGTGGAGCTCTCATGAGGAGAAGTTTTGTCCAAAATTAGAAAGATTTGGTGTAAAATCTTTCTTAAATTTCCATGTCACCAATCAATCTTTTGGATTCAATTTAAAAACCCTAAAACCATTCCTATATATATATGAAGGACCTCAGCAGCCACTAGGAGAGAAAAAACAAGGAGAAAACTGGCCGCAAGAACCTTACTCACACTTTAGAAATTTCTCAAAACTTAGGGCAAGAGTAAAGTCCAATTTCCAGCCACTATCAATTCAAACCAAGCGTTCAAATCGTCTCCTGGAAATCCCATGAGTAAGAATAGGTGTTTTTCCAAGTTTATCTACGCGTAAGATGTTCATACATACTCTACCTAATTATGCTCACTTTACACAATTCGTATTTTGATTCACATGCCTCTCCGAATGTTTCTAACTTTTCAGATCAATTCATAGGATTGTTTAGAACAGGACGGAGCTCTAACATGCAAGCGGGGACGTAAGAACATAGTTGTGCCATTAACAACCGTGACCTTTTCATTTACGTCGAAGCTTGATTTACAGATGTTTTTAAGAGAAACCGAGGACAGCAATGGATTGAGGGAGGTCGAATTAGGGGGGTAGGGTTGTTTTATATCTTGCTCGCGTGTTTTTGCAGATCTGCAGGTGGAGGCGTCGCCGGAGAAGACGGTGGTTTCCACCGCTTCCGGCTGAGTGAACTTGTGCAGTGCTTGGTCAAGGGTTTGTATGGCACGCGTGGACAATCTGTACAATTCCATTGGACAGTCAACTAACGCGTTTCCTCTCCCCAGTTTTCATTGGATCGCGTCAGAGGCCGGGGGCCCACTTGGCCCACACTTTGATTTCACCCAGATTGACCACTAAGTTGCATATTTATCTTGTTTGTTTTATTCCATTAACGAATTGAACTTGTAGCATGATTGGCAGTTGCGCTTCCTAATAACCCATAAGATCCTGGGTTCGAGACTGGCGGGTGACAAATTATTTTTTCTAAACGTTTGCTTGTGGATCTCCTAGCACGCTTCCATATATGGCCACGATGTACCCGAAAGCTCCCACCGTTGGATCATGGTCATATCAAAATCAACGCACCTGATGCAGCAGTGTCCCATGAACCCTCAGGATGCACATGCACCAGATCCAGCGCCCAGGTTTTTCTAAATTGTTTATATTTATTTATTTAACTTGTTCATTCTCCTCTTTTATATGAAGCAACTACATTTTTAAAAAAAAAAATCAAAACCTTTACTTTTAAAACAATGGTTGTGTTTTTTGTAAATTAGTTTAATCATTAGAAAATTAGGATTAGGTTTTTTCTTTTAATCTAATTCAATTAGTTAATTTACTTTAGTTAATTTAATTTAGTTAATTAATTTAATTTAGTCAATTTAGATTAATTGTAATATTAATTTTATTTAATTAGGGTAATTTAAATTAATTTTAGGTTTGTTAGCCTTTTTAATCAAAACCATGTGACTGTCAGTAATGTAAGGGTTGTCTATAAAATTAAGGCTTAGGTCTCCCCCTCTGGTTTTTACCCTTAGGTTTCTTTTTTAGCCATTATTAGGGTTTAGGTTTGCCTTTTGTAATCAAATTGAATTTTCTTTCAAAGCCACGATTCTATTCTCATCTCAAAACTCTTGAATGTCGCATGATTGTTTAAATTCCATCTTTTATTTAATTACGCTATTGTTTAATTATTTATTTAAATTATTTAATTTCCGTCTTTTAAATTCTAGAAGGTGTATAGGTTGCAATTTTTGGATGTAATAGTAATTAGGATTTAATTTCTGTTTTCCACATCCCTGGTTTTTATTATGTATCCCCCAATCCCGAAGCTTTGTAATAGCGTAGGATTTAATTTCCGCACTTTATTTTCTGTCAATATATTAAATGCGTGGTTAGTAATTTAGGGAGTGGCAAGATCAATTGAACATAGCTCACCTAATTCAAGATAACATAACTGAATTCAACTCACGTGATTGGCGCACACACACACCTTTAAGGTTACCACTCTTATGCTGCCTTCGATTTTGATCAAATAGTCAAGTCCCTCAGATATAGGGATACCTTAGCACATGCTGCCTATAAATTCAAGTCATCATAGTCCCTCGGAATAAAAGATCATAGTCCCTTCGAGTTGCCTACGAACCAAATGATCTCGTCCCTCGATGTTGCCTCGATTAAATGGTGATAGTCCCTTCGATTGCTAAGGTATCCTTACTGTTGCCTTAATGACTATTTTATCCTTCCCTAAAGACTACTTACCTCTTCATGGTGAGGACAGTCTTATGGTGAAACGATATTTTCTCGATGACCCTTCCACATCCAATTGAAAGACTTACTGCCCTCTCATGGTATGGATAGATCCTTTCGCCCGAAAGACTTAAAGAACACGAAAGACAAACTTAGGGTAGTTAGTTCTCAATTGCTTGCTCATTCAAATCATAGTCAAATGCTTTTCACACCTCCTTTCAAATACTTTCAAACAAGGCTACGCTTATTTACAAGCTAAAGTCCTTAACGAAATATTTTTACTATTCACACACGACACTTCAAACTTTTCAAACAAACAAGTGAGCTAAGCAATTAAGAGCCCATGGATAACCATGGATGCAAAGGGTGCCTTACACCTTCCCTTTGTATAACTTACCCCCCGAACTCAAAGTCTTTTAAAAGGTCTTTCCTGTTCTTTTTGCCTTTCCAAATTGGATAAAATAAAAGGTGGTGGCGACTCTTGCTATCCGCAACATTTCGATAAAAAGGTCAGTTCACCGTATTACACGTACAAACTCAACAGACGCGACAACTTGGCTGGACGAACCGACCTACACGATAATTATAATGCAGAAATCAGAGTATTTTAAAAACTATCAACAAGAATTTGGGATATCAAATTTACTTCATATAAACAACACATAATCAAATACGCAACACTTCAATCTCAGAGGATCACAAACGACTTATATCATCTCTAAGAACAAACCAACTTTTATTTAATATGCAGCGGAATTATAACATTCGACTTTATAAACAAATCATCTTTATGCAATCAGAAACAACTTTAATACATCATAGTACTTCTCATTATTCAACTTAGAACTCAACAACTTATATAATAACTACATGAAACAACAAAATAAACATCCCCCGAGTGCTACGTATCAGAGCGATACACCAACTGGACTCGATGAAGCTACAAATTTCCACAGCTATACTTGAGTACCTGCCCATTTCCCATGGTAGAGGAAACATCAGCAGAAAGGGTGAGATATCAAACAGTATAAAAGAATGTATGATAATACTTATATCGAAGATAAGAACATACACTAATCACCACTTCTCATCTCAAAGCAACTTGCATCACAACAATAATGTTAATAATCAATCATAATAACATATTCGAATTCACAACTAAGTCATCCACAACTACAACATTTCCTTCATAATCACAACGAGAATCAACGTAACTATCATCACGACAAACATCAACAAAACATAGCAATGAATTCACAACCACAAATCCAACTTAAACAACAACATAATAAACTTTATCTAACTTAAACAACAACATAATCAACTTAATCCAACTTAGACAACAACATATTCAAGTTAACATAACAATCATTCATCAACACAACAACTCGATATGCGACTCATTATGCAACTCAAACTATGCAAATGCATGTGGTACCATTCGGAGTAAACTCCTAACTTAGACTTTGCCAGTAATTCTGAGGCATAAGGCAAAGCCCTTCAACTTAGAACGTGCCAATCCAGGCCAACTTTAATGACCATTAGCTCCAACTTAGAACATTGCCAACCCAGGCCAACTTTATGTTATGCTACGCTATACGGCGCAATGATGCAACATCCATAAGTACAACAATATTAATGTTATTTCAAACATAATCATTTCCAACCATACAACAATATTCACTTCATGTTTATCCATACAATACAACCTATCAACTTTGACCATAGGGTCTACAACAACAACAAAAAATTCAACATACTAACAACAAACATAATTACATGTTATCCACAATTCATCAGTAGATAACACACTCAAACATGATTACATGCTGTCAACAATTCATCACATAGCTCGCACAAACATAATTACATGTTATCGACAATTCATTCAAATCATGATTAGAGTCAATTTCATGAGAATCTAACATAAACCCTAACATTTTCAATTCCATAACTAATCCCGTTATTTCACTATCAATGGTTTACCCACAACAAGCACAACAATCTAATGTACATAGATTATCAATTGTACATAACTTATCACATTTATATCATCACATTCCAACAAACCATCAAATACCCAAAATTGCACATAGTAGAACATGGATATCAAGCATAGAATCTACCCACTATAACATACTATCATACAACCCTTTATCATGAAAGAACCTCACCCTCACCTTGGTAAATTTGGACTCTTTCACCATAGCTCTAAGCTTTTCTCCAAAAGAAATCCTTCCTAAAATCATTTGGAGACATACCTAAAAACGAGTTTGGAAATCGGCTTATCAGACAAACTTAAAACCCTCAAAATGAAAATCTCTCCGGTCAGAACTTACCTTTACGAGTCAGGAACGCCATGTCCAAGTATCGAAACGATCCAACGGTTTGATTGAGAGACACACACGATTTTCCAAGGTGGTTTTCTGCTAAAACTTGGTGCAAAAATTGAGGCTTCCTCTATAATTTCTTCTTCCCTCAAGTGCTCTTACCTTTGAGTTTTTGTCTCTTCTATTTCTTCTTTCTCCCCCAAAATGTGTTATGATTCTCCAACCCTAATCTCTACTCTTACTATCTCTTATCTTAATGGGCTTAACCCATAATCCATCTATTATGTTATATTCTACCACTTAGGCCCAAATCATTAAAACCTCTCTAATTTATTATTTAAGCCAAATAACACAAACACACACATAATTAAATACTTAAATAATTATTATATCACATAATAACTAACTAAATAAATAATTATTAACAACATTAAATAATATAATTACTAAAATAATAGCGAATAAAATCGGACTGTTACACTTTGTCTGATGAAACCTTGAGTACCCTTGAGCAATTGAGAACCCTATTAGCATGAGGAGACCTCTTGAAACAAATTGTCTTGAAATATGGAGAGTAAATTTTGGGGTACAACAATTGCCCATGTTCAATCTTCTTAAACCTGAAAATGGAAGAGGATTGAACACTTAAGTGCCCAGAAATTTGCACTCGTAGGTGCAGGAAGTAACGTTGTTTGTTGATAATATTGTGTGAATGGGCTAAAAGATGCCATTTGGAGAGGCGACAAAACATTTTCGGAGATGGGCTTACAGTTGCCCTCCAAAGTAGTTGATGGTGAGAGCAACTGAATGAGTCTTATACTAGACTTTATCGGAAGGTGTGCTTATCAGAGTGAATATCTGAAGGAGACGCTTGTCAGAATGAATATCTGACGGAGATGATGGACATGCTTTCCAAAATGAATATCCGAAGGAGATGCTTATCATAATGGAGATTCGAAGGATATGCTTATCAGGATGGAGACCTGAAGGATATGCTTATCAGGATGGAGACCTGAAGGATATGCTTATCAGGATGGAGACCTGAAGGATATGCTTATCAGGATGGAGACCTGAAGGATATGCTTATCAGGATGGAGACCTGAAGGATAACGCTCGTCAAACTGAATGTCTGAGGGATAATGCTCGACAGAATGAATATCTGATGGAATGCTCATCAGAATAAATCTCTGTCTAGATTGTATTTGAGGGATGCTGGTAAACTGTTGATAACATTTGTCTGTTTGTGAACTAACCTGAAAAACAAAGCTAGTTTTATGCAATGTCATGAAGTATGAAGTGCATTTTGTAAATGATGTTTTCAAAATAAATCCCTGACTGTTGTTGGGTATGAAAAATACCAGTCTTCAACTTTTGTTTAGAACGACTTTATTAGTGGTTCCCGCTTTCTGTCTGACGATACTCAGTTGGGGATCTTCAACTTCTACTTGGGAATGAAAGCACTTCAGTAGATTTGATCATTCGTCGTTCTTTTTGAAGGATTTGATTCTTGTATACTGATAAGAAAATAGCAAGTCTATTTTGCCTATGTAGTAGTAATGGGAAAATCCCAAGTATCGAATCTCAAGGACCGCTTGACGATACAGAGTTTCACAACAATTTCAATTAAACAAAAAGTAATAAGGGTTTTTGGTTGGTTTTGCAAGTAATGTAAATAAGCAGAATATTAAAACGATGAACAGAGATGAGTAGGTTGCTAGGGGTCGGTGAATGATTCTTCCTGTAACAACTATCCTTCTCAATGCAATAACATAATTTCACAATTGGTTACCGGTTCTCAAGAATATCTAATCCTAAGGCCTTAGTGAAAAGATCTTTGACGTCACAACCTAATTACTATGTCCATAGATAATTATAATTATGATCAAGCATTCCAATACCCAGAATTTCTGGTTAAGGTAAAATATCCCTAGTCCTAGGTGATAATTATTATCCTATGTTCTTACTCATGTCAATGAAAAATTGCTGTCCAGCTAAATTTATTCATACAAATTCATTATCCGTTTGTCCGACGGTTAAGGCATGAAGAACAGATGTAAAACAAACCAATTATATGAAAACCAAATTGTTATTGCATCAAAGAAATAAAGTTATCACATTCAGAATCAAGATCACCCCCTAGCAATGGGGGGTTTAGCTACTCATAAAAATAACAAAAACCATAGTGTAAATTGTAGACATTACAGATAAATGAAGGAAATCCTATCTTCAATGGCAAAAGCTCGTAGAATTCTTCAATCCTTGCATAAAATCTGAGTTCTCCGGCCTTCTACAGTGTATTTTTACTCCCAAATTCGTCGAACCCTTGTTCAAACGCAATCTCCTCCTTTTATTTCTGTCTGACTGGGCTTTTCAGCAAGAAAGCCCAAATCTTCACGTGCACACGCGTGTGGGGACGCGTTTGGTGCTGGCGACACGCGTCCTAGGACGCGTCCTGGAAGGGAGATGCATTTCCTTTGTAATTCTGGAGGAGGACACGCGTGTGGGCACGCGTCTGGGGATGAGGCACGCGTCCTGGGATGCGTTTTGGCCGTATGACACATTTTCTCTGGTCCACACGCGTCTGGGGACGCGTTTTGTCAGCTCCACACGCGTCTGGGGATGCGTTTCATCAGAACTTTGTATTTTTCACTTCCACACGCGTCCAGGGACGCGTTTGACCAGCCCATGCGCTTTTCCTCAGTTTTTCACTTTTCCGTACTGATTTATTCCCTTTCCTTCACCTGAGTCTGCAAACACTAAAACACACAATCAAAGCTTAAAATGCGGAAAAAGGAAATTAAACATTAATTAAAATACTTCAAAAGCAACTAAAATAATGGTAAAAACATGTGTAAAAACCACTGATCAAACTCCCCCAAACTTAAACTGTTGCTTGACCTCAAGCGACAATTACAAGAGTTAATGACCTTCAAAGCACACTGGTGTTCATACGTGAGATATCCGTTTGTATTGATCAAGAAACAGTTGGTCCGGCATTCACATGACACAACAAGCTTCTACTACAACATTAAACCTTAAGCTCCGCTTTCAGATACCACTCCAACTATGCTTTGCACTTAAGTCTCTTTCCGATTTTTCTCCTCTTTCATTCGGACAATCACATTAAGGCATTGTATTTCTTATAATAATCATCACATGCATGAAACAAATCAAGGCTTTTTATTTTTTTCTGACACCAAACGAGCAGCACTTGCTACCTTTTTATTACCGATGAAATTTTTAAACTTTGCAGTTATATATTGTCCTTTTGGACGACGTTTGGGGATCAACCTCCTTTGGGCCGAATAACCGGGTGAGGGTTACCCAACTTAGCGAGCCGGTTGCCTTTTACCGCCTTTTCATCATCTGGTGCCAACTTATATTTATTTTTTTTCTTCACAACCAGTCATCATGCACGTGAATCTGACTTATGCCCGACTGTATCAATAAACTACTCGAGGAGTACTTCTCAGGAGACAAGTACTATGGTGCAAATCTACACGTTAGACTCGTATTTCATTTAGGGAGCCAAGGGTGTTTACACAAACCTCTTCTTGTCACATTATTCCGAACTTCCTGTCCTCAAACAATCCTCCCTTCATCTCTATATACTATTCCCGACCGCTCTTAAAGATCAAAACTCTTCAAAAATTAAAAATTTCGGTCAAAATTTTGGGACAAATATGATTCTGTAGGTCTCACACATATTATAGAAGCAATATAACTTAAAATGTAAAGAGTAAAACCTCCCCCAAACTTGAACGAAACATTGGCCTCAATGTTTTAGAACAAGCTCGAGAGAGGTGACTCACACAGGGTAATGCACTCCATAGCTTCCATTTGAAATGCCCTTTTTATTTCCTGAAATAAAATAAACAAAAAGACAAAGTAATTATTAAAAGTGTGGGTTGCCTCCCACGAAGCGCTTTGTTTAACGCCGCCTGGCTCGACGGTCCATTACCCTTTATTATGGAGGGTATTTTCTATTCCACACCTGATTGCTTTTCACCTCCGCAACCAAAAACTCATGAAGATGAAAGGCATGGACAACTTTTCTATTCAATTCACTTTCCACATTCTTCTCGACTTTTTTTATTCTTTTTAGGACTTTTGATAGCTCCTTGAGTTGTTTCCACCCGAGAAGCTATGCTTGAAACTTTTTCTTGGAGCTGCTCAGGCCTTTTGTCTTTTTTCTCACTTTCTGTCATACCACCAGAAGTTTGATCATTTACAACCGCCCTATGTTTCTTAACTCCTAACATCTTCAAGGTTACTTCTTCATCAAAAGATCTCAGCGTTAGTGTCCCTTTTTCAATGTCGAGGTTGCAGCGGCCTGTCGACAAAAATGGCCTCCTAAGAAGGATAGGAGTTTCTTCGTCTTCCGGAATGTCCATGATGTGGAAGTCAACAGGGAATACAAACTTATCAACTTCCACCAGTACATCTTCAGCTACCCCATATGATTTCTTAATGGTGTGGTCAGCGAACCTTAACTGTGTCTTACTCTCACTAATCTTTTTCAATTCAAGCTTTTTGAAAATGGACAAAGGCATTAAACTCACACTAGAACCAGAATCGAGGAGTACCTTTTTAAATGTTATATTATTGATAGTGCATGGTATCGCCACCGCTCCAGGATCTTTCCTCTTTATTGGGATCTTTCTTGCTGACGAGACTATTCCACACTTCTCATTTGCAATTTTTGATTCTCCTTCCATTGATCTCTTCTTTGTCATTACCTCCTTCAGAAATTTCTTATACAATGGCATGTGCTCAAGTGCTTCGAAGAAGGGTAAATTCACCTCTAGCCTTTTGAACAATGCAGTAAAATTCTTAAAGTCTTTCTCTTTTGAATTCTTCTTTGTCACTCTGGAAGGGAAAGGTAGTTTGATCACCGGTTCAGCATCTTTCTTATTTTTTTCTTCAACTGGTTTAACCGGTGGTATCACAACTTCTGGTTCTTTCGGATTCTCTCTTATTTCCAAATCCACCTCTATTACCATAGGGTCATCTATTTCCTCTTTTTCTTTTTCCAATTCTAAAACCTTTTTGCTCCTTGTTGTAACATCATTAATCTTCTCTTGATCTTTCGGATTTTCAACAGTTGCGCTCGGAAAGTTACCTTGTGCCTGTAGAGTGAGATGCTGTGCTATTTGACCCACTTGAACTTCCAGATTTTTTATTGAAGCTATGGTGTTCTTGTGATTGTTTCTCGTCTCTTCTTGAAACTGAGACCATTGTCCAGCCAATCTCTCAATAGCTACTTCCCACTCTGCCTTCTGAGGATTTTGTTGTTGATCTTTCCAAGCGAAGTTGGGATGATTCTTCCACCCTAGATTATAGGTGTTAGAATACGGATTATTTTGCCTCAAGAATTTGATTTCTTCAATTTGCTTGGGAGTTACAACACAACACACAGTTTGGTGAGGGCCATTACAAATTTCACAGATCACAGGTTGAGCTTCTTGGATTTGAGAAACCTGTTGAGTACCTATATTCATAGCCTTTAATCTCTTTTCTACCTCTGCAGCTATCACATCTTCAACCCGAATTTTTGAGGTTTCCAGCTTAAGATCAATGATTCCTTCTGGTTTGCTAGCACACCTATCATACAGCTCCAAATGCTCAGTTGCAGCTATTGCTTCAATGATTTTTGTGATGCCGGAGGCTGTTGTAAAATTTGTTGAGCCTCCAGCTGCTGTATCAATCAACTGCTTTGTTTTCATTCTGAGCCCATTAACAAATACTTGCATCTGTTCAGTCTTGTCCATATTATGAGTGGGACATGTAACACCCCAAATCTACCCAACGAATATTTAATAAAATCAGAGTGCGGAAATTCAATATACAATTGGGATGTCACATTCAACGTAAAACAACAAACAACTTAATCACATATATCATAGATACATAGCACATAACTCGGATGAACCGATAAAACCTGTTTACTCTTTTAAAAATAAAAACAACTTTTATTATTAATAATAATAATAATATCAATTATTCAACTTCACTTCGCATAATATTTTTATTAAACTAAAACAACTTCACCAACGTCATATTACTTCATAAATTCCACTTAAAAGTTAACAACTTATAGTTATAACAACAATTAAAAGACAATCGTTCATCCCCCCGAGTGCTACGTATCAGAGCAAGACCCAACTCGAACTAACAGTAACTAAAGACTTCATAAAATCACTTCAAACTTCCACCGCTATCTTGAGTACCTGTCAATTTCCCATGGTAGGGAAACATCATTCAGAAGGGGTGAGATATCCAACAATATAAACAAGCGTATGATAAATAATATATTAAGATTAGATCATACAATTTCACCATTTCATACTTATTCAAACAACAGTTATAATAACAAATAGCAACAACGGTTATAATAATTATTTATCAACAACAAGTATAACAACAACAACTTATAACAACAACAACAACGTAATGACAACAACAACGTAATAACAACAACAACTTCAAATGCGACTCAACTGTGCAAATGCATGTGGTACCATTGGAGCATAACTCCCAACTTAAACATATGCCAGGTTATCGAGGCATTTCAACTTAAACAGGTGCCATCAAGGCCAACTTAAACAGGTGCCGTCAAGGCCAACTTAAACATTTTGCCAATCCAGGCCAACGTAATATGCAAATGTATGCATGCAACAATAACAACAACTACAATGTCACAACACAACAATGCAACAACCGCAAACAACTTAATCAACCTTGGTCATAAGACCTGCAACTTAATCAACGCATCATCAATAACTTAAACAACATTGGTCATAAGAATTGCAACTTAATCAACGTATCAACAACAACAACCAGAACAACAACAACGAAAACAACAACTTAAACATGCATCAATTGCATCAACTTAATCATTACAAAACAACCCCTAAACATCTAGGTACTAATTCTTCAATTTATTAATTAATCTACTAGCAACAATTCTTATCATTCTAATTCCAATTCTACTATTCCTTAATTCTATTATTAATTCCAATTATGCTACTAATTCAGCCTGCTACATATATCATCGTTATTACTACTGCTATTTCTTCTTCACACCAATTCCATCTTTATACAACTTAATCCATTAACTACATATCTCATCACTAAGAATCATCACTATAATTTCTACTAATTAAATTAATCAATTCCAACGGTATAGTATTCTAATTAACTTAAACCAATTTCTTCACTAATAATAATTATAATTCTTCTCAAGTTAATCCTACTAAGGCTTGATCTCAACAACCAACATAAAACATCTACAGCCAGAAATCAAAACATATTTCTAAAACTCGTATAGCACGCGCCGCGAATCTCTCTTTGCGCCGCGAACACCACAGAAACCTTCAGTTCGTGCCGCGTCCAAACCTTGGGGCTTACCTGCGCTGACAGCATCTTCCAACAAAATTAAAACTCAATTTCTTCCTTCGATTCCAGTACAATTCAATTTCGATCATCACAGGAACATAGCAATATTATAGTTATACTCCACCAACATCTAGCAATTTTCTACAACTAATTCCTCAATAATAATAATAATTATAAACCCTAAGTTAATTTCCCACAACCATTGATTGAACTTTTATAATCTTATTCACAGACGTCAATCAATTTCAACATTCAACAATACAATCACAACACACAAAACAAAGGCAATCATACAACCATAACCCCCACATATCATTCATCATAATCCCGTTTATAGAGCTAGAACCCTACCCTTACCTTGGATATGAGATTGCTCTACTCTCCCGGTTGCCATAGCTTATGCCGCCGCTTCCAACTTTTCTCCGAAAATCTTTTCTAACAACGTGCAGAGACGCGCCAAAAACCTGTTCGGAAATCGCTTTGTCAGACGGACTTAAAATCATCAAAACGAAAATCGCTCCGGTCAGAAGTTACCTCTACGAGTCTGGAACGTTGTGTTCGAGAACCGCGACGATCCAAAGGTTGGATTGGGAGAAATGTCCGTTTTTCTAAGGTGTCTCACTGAAGAAACTTGCTGCGTAAATTGGACTTCCTCTAACTTTTCTCTTCCGCCATGGCTCTCTTCTTCACCTCTCCTCCAAACCCTATTCCTCTTTGTGTTATGATAGCTCTTCCTTCTTCCAATTCTAAATCCAACATAGTAAGGTTATTTTATTTAATCACTTAAATAACTTATTTGGGCCTAAGTGACATACCCCCTCCTTACTTCACAACAACTCAAATTAAACCCAAAGTTATTTTTAAGCTCATTAATAAAATAACACTTCAACTTTATTTCACCAAATTAATCCGATTAATTACCATGCCAACTTAATAAAATAATTCCGACTTCGTCGATAAAATTCGAATTAAATACTAATAGTCAAATATTAATAATAATATTTCTACTATTATTTCTTCAACGAAATCAACTTTATTAATTCTCCGACTAACCGAATAAAATCCGACTTTAACTTAATAATCCAAATACGCTTCCCAAAATAATACCGACAATTCCGATTGATCCACGAACATCGATTAAATCCAATGATTAAATTCTTAAATAATTTAATTAACTAATTAATTAAATTCGGGGCGTTACAGGACATGCTACTAGAATTCTTTTGAATCTTTTGTAAGCATCTCCTAAGGGCTCACCCTCCTTCTGCTTGAAGTTCAAAATATCATACCTCTTTCTTATAAAGACCGAGGCTGGGAAGTACTCATTCAAGAAAGCCTTCTCCATCTCTTCCCATGATGTGATACTGCCTGCTGGAAGAGAATAAAACCACTCTTCTGCTTCTTCGGCTAATGTGAACGAGAACATTCTCAACTTCTTCACTTCTTCTGTATGCCCTTCAATTTTTAGAGTTGTGCTCATGGTCAGAAATCTCTGTAGGTGCTTGTTTTCATCTTCATTAACCTTTCCGGTGAAAGGTTTTCTTTCCAGCTGATTTATTGTGCTCGGATGAAATTGAAAATTTGCTGCATTTACCGGTTGGCTGACAATTGTGAGTCTACCACCCGGTGTGTTCGCAACACCATAGTCTCCGAGAAGTCTCTCAGGTGGAGTTGGATTCTCGCCCATAATTTCTTCTTCACTTTCGGTGTCTGAACCAGAATGAACTGTAACCACTTCTTCCTCGGATCCCAGTTTAGCCAACCGAGCTTGTCTACGCCTTATATGCAAAGTTCTTTCAATTTCTGCGTCAAAAATAAATTCAGCTGAGGCCTTACCTCGCATACACAGATTAGATAAACGTTAGCGTTTGGAACAAATAAAAAAGTGCAGAAAAAGAAATTTTAGTCGCAGAGCAACAAAATTCTAATTGAAATAAATATAAAACTCAATCATCTTTGGCAGTCCCCGGCAACGGCGCCAAAAACTTGATAAGAAAATAGCAAGTATACTTTTTTTCCTATGTAGTAGTAATGGGAAAATCCCAAGTATCGAATCTCAAGGACCGCTTGACGATACAGAGTTTCACAACAATTTTAATTAAACAAAAAGTAATAGGGGTTTTTGGTTGGTTTTGCAAGTAATGTAAATAAGCAGAATATTAAAACGATGAACAGAGATGAGTAGGTTGCTAGGGGTCGGTGAATGATTCTTCCTGTAACAACTATCCTTCCCAATGCAATAACATAGTTTCACAATTGGTTACCGATTCTCAAGAATATCTAATCCTAAGGCCTTAGTGAAAAAATCTTTGATGTCACAACCTAATTACTATGTCCATAGATAATTATAATTATGATCAAGCATTCCAATACCAAGAATTTCTGGTTAAGGTAAAATATACCTAGTCCTAGGTGATAATTATTATCCTATGTTCTTACTCATGTCAATGAAAAATTGCTGTCCAGCTAAATTTATTCATACAAATTCATTATCCGTTTGTCCGACGGTTAAGGCATAAAGAACAGATGTAAAACAAACCAATTATATGAAAACCAAATTGTTATTGCATCAAAGAAGTAAAGTTATCACATTCAGAATCAAGATCACCCCCCTAGCAATGGGGGGTTTAGCTACTCATAAAAATAACAAAAACCATAGTGTAAATTGTAGACATTACAGATAAATGAAGGAAATCCAATCTTCAATGGCAAAAGCTCATAGAATTCTTCAATCCTTGCATAAAATCTGAGTTCTCCAGCCTTCTACAGTGTATTTTCGCTCCCAAATTCGTCGAACCCTTGTAATTCTGGAGGAGGACACGCGTGTGGGCACGCGTCTGGGGATGAGGCACGCGTCCTGGGATGCGTTTTAGCTGTATGACACATTTTCTCTGGTCCACACGCGTCTGGGGACGCGTTTTGTCAGCTTCACACGCGTCTGGGGACGCGTTTCATCAGAACTTTGTATTTTTCACTTCCACACGCGTCCAGGGACGCGTTTGACCAGCCCATGCGCTTATCCTCAATTTTGCACTTTTCCGTACTGATTTATTCCCTTTCATTCACCTGAGTCTACAAACACTAAAACACACAATCAAAGCTTAAAATGCGGAAAAAGGAAATTAAACATTAATTAAAATACTTCAAAAGCAACTAAAATAATGGTAAAAACATGTGTAAAAACCACTGATCAAACTCCCCCAAACTTAAACCGTTGCTTGACCTCAAGCGACAATTACAAGAGTTAATGACCTTCAAAGCACGCTGGTGTTCATACGTGAGATATCCGTTTGTATTGATCAAGAAACAGTTGGTCCGGCATTCACATGACACAACAAGCTTCTACTACAACATTAAACCTTAAGCTCCGCTTTCAGATACCACTCCAACTATGCTTTGCACTTAAGTCTCTTTCCGATTTTTCTCCTCTTTCATTCGGACAATCACATTAAGGCACTGTATTTCTTATAATAATCATCACATGCATGAAACAAATCAAGGCTTTTTATTTTTTTCTGACACCAAACGAGCAGCACTTGCTACCTTTTTATTACCGATGAAATTTTTAAACTTTGCAGTTATATATTGTCCTTTTGGACGACGTTTGGGGATCAACCTCCTTTGGGCTGAATAACCGGGTGAGGGTTACCCAACTTAGCGAGCCGGTTTCCTTTTACCGCCTTTTCATCATCTGGTTCCAACTTATATTTATTTTTTTTCTTCACAACCAGTCATCATGCACGTGAATCTGACTTATGCCCGACTGTATCAATAAACTACTCGAGGAGTACTTCTCAGGAGACAAGTACTATGGTGCAAATCTACACGTTAGACTCGTATTTCATTTAGGGAGCCAAGGGTGTTTACACAAACCTCTTCTTGTCACATTATTCCGAACTTCCTGTCCTCAAACAATCCTCCCTTCATCTCTATATACTATTCCCGACCGCTCTTTAAGATCAAAACTCTTCAAAAATTAAAAATTTCGGTCAAAATTTTGGGACAAATATGATTCTGTAGGTCTCACACATATTATAGAAGCAATATAACTATAAATGTAAAGAGTAAAACCTCCCCCAAACTTGAACGAAACATTGGCCTCAATGTTTTAGAACAAGCCCGAGAGAGGTGACTCACAGAGGGTAATGCACTCCATAGCTTCCACTTGAAATGCCCCTTTTATTTCCTGAAATAAAATAAACAAAAAGACAAAGTAATTATTAAAAGTGTGGGTTGCCTCCCACGAAGCGCTTTGTTTAACGTCGCCTGGCTCGACGGTCCATTACCCTTTATTATGGAGGGTATTTTCTATTCCACACCTGATTGCTTTTCACCTCCGCAACCAAAAACTCATGAAGATGAAAGGCATGGACAACTTTTCTATTCAATTCACTTTCCACATTCTTCTCGAATTTTTTTATTCTTTTTAGGACTTTTGATAGCTCCTTGAGTTGTTTCCACCCGAGAAGCTATGCTTGAAACTTTTTCTTGGAGCTGCTCAGGCCTTTTGTCTTTTTTCTCACTTTCTGTCATACCACCAGAAGTTTGATCATTTACAACCGCCCTATGTTTCTTAACTCCTAACATCTTCAAGGTTACTTCTTCATCAAAAGATCTCAGCGTTAGTGTCCCTTTTTCAATGTCGAGGTTGCAGCGGCCTGTCGACAAAAATGGCCTCCCAAGAAGGATAGGAGTTTCTTCGTCTTCCGGAATGTCCATGATGTGGAATTCAACAGGGAATACAAACTTATCAACTTCCACTAGTACATCTTCAGCTACCCCATATGATTTCTTAATGGTGTGGTCAGCGAACCTTAACTGTGTCTTACTCTCAATAATCTTTTTCAATTCAAGCTTTTTGAAAATGGACAAAGGCATTAAACTCACACTAGAACCAGAATCGAGGAGTACCTTTTTAAATGTTATATTATTGATAGTGCATGGTATCGCCACCGCTCCAGGATCTTTCCTCTTTATTGGGATCTTTCTTGCTGACGAGACTATTCCACACTTCTCATTTGCAATTTTTGATTCTCCTTCCATTGATCTCTTCTTTGTCATTACCTCCTTCAGAAATTTCTTATACAATGGCATGTGCTCAAGTGCTTCGAAGAAGGGTAAATTCACCTCTAGCCTTTTGAACAATGCAGTAAACTTCTTAAAGTCTTTCTCTTTTGAATTCTTCTTTGTCACTCTGGAAGGGAAAGGTAGTTTGATCACCGGTTCAGTATCTTTCTTATTTTTTTCTTCAACTGGTTTAACCGGTGGTATCACAACTTCTGGTTCTTTCGGATTCTCTCTTATTTCCAAATCCACCTCTATTACCATAGGGTCATCTATTTCCTCTTTTTCTTTTTCCGATTCTAAAACCTTTTTGCTCCTTGTTGTAACATCATTAATCTTCTCTTGATCTTTCGGATTTTCAACAGTTGCGCTCGGAAAGTTACCTTGTGCCTGTAGAGTGAGATGCTGTGCTATTTGACCCACTTGAACTTCTAGATTTTTTATTGAAGCTGTGGTGTTCCTGTGATTGTTTCTCGTCTCTTCTTGAAACTGAGAGCATTGTCCAGCCAATCTCTCAATAGCTACTTCCCACTCTGCCTTCTGAGGATTTTGTTGTTGATCTTTCCAAGCGAAGTTGGGATGATTCTTCCACCCTAGATTATAGGTGTTAGAATACGGATTATTTTGCCTCAAGAATTTGATTTCTTCAATTTGCTTGGGAGTTACAACACAACACACAGTTTGGTGAGGGCCATTACAAATTTCACAGATCACAGGTTGAGCTTCTTGGATTTGAGAAACCTGTTGAGTACCTATATTCATAGCCTTTAATCTCTTTTCTACCTCTGCAGCTATCGCATCTTCAACCCGGATTTTTGAGGTTTCCAGCTTAAGATCAATGATTCCTTCTGGTTTGCTAGAACACCTGTCATACAGCTCCAAATGCTCATTTGCAGTTATTGCTTCAATGATTTTTGTGATGCCGGAGGCTGTTGTAAAATTTGTTGAGCCTCCAGCTGTTGTATCAATCAACTGCTTTGTTTTCATTCTGAGCCCATTAACAAATACTTGCATCTGTTCAGTCTTGTCCATACTATGTGTGGGACATGCTACTAGAATTCTTTGGAATCTTTTGTAAGCATCTCCTAAGGGCTCACCCTCCTTCTGCTTGAAGTTCAAAATATCATACCTCTTTCTTATAAAGACCGAGGCTGGGAAGTACTCATTCAAGAAAGCCTTCTCCATCTCTTCCCATGATGTGATACAGCCTGCTGGAAGAGAATAAAACCACTATTCTGCTTCTTCGGCTAATGTGAATGGGAACATTTTCAACTTCTTCACTTCTTCTGTATGCCCTTCAATTTTTAGAGTTGTGCTCATGGTCAGAAATCTCTGTAGGTGCTTGTTTGCATCTTCATTAACCTTTCCGGTGAAAGGTTTTCTTTCCAGCTGATTTATTGTGCTCGGATGAAATTGAAAATTTGCTGCATTTACCGGTTGGCTGACAATTGTGAGTCTACCACCCGGTGTGTTCGCAACACCATAGTCTCCGAGAAGTCTCTCAGGTGGAGTTGGATTCTCGCCCATAATTTCTTCTTCACTTTCGGTGTCTGAACCAGAATGAACTGTAACCACTTCTTCCTCGGATCCCAGTTTAGCCAACCGAGCTTGTCTACGCCTTGTATGCAAAGTTCTTTCAATTTCTGCGTCAAAAATAAATTCAGTTGAGGCCTTACCTCGCATACACAGATTAGATAAACGTTAGCGATTGGAACAAATAAAAAAGTGCAGAAAAAGAAATTTTAGTCGCAGAGCAACAAAATTCTAATTGAAATAAATATAAAACTCTATAATCTTTGGCAGTCCCCGGCAACGGCGCCAAAAACTTGATAAGAAAATAGCAAGTGTACTTTTTTTCCTATGTAGTAGTAATGGGAAAATCCCAAGTATCGAATCTCAAGGACCGCTTGACAATACAAAGTTTCACAACAATTTCAATTAAACAAAAAGTAATAGGGGTTTTTGGTTGGTTTTGCAAGTAATGTAAATAAGCAGAATATTAAAACGATGAACAGAGATGAGTAGGTTGCTAGGTGTCGGTGAATGATTCTTCCTGTAACAACTATCCTTCCCAATGCAATAACATAGTTTCACAATTGGTTACCGATTCTCAAGAATATCTAATCCTAAGGCCTTAGTGAAAAGATCTTTGATGTCACAACCTAATTACTATGTCCATAGATAATTATAATTATGATCAAGCACTCCAATACCAAGAATTTCTGGTTAAGGTAAAATATCCCTAGTCCTAGGTGATAATTATTATCCTATGTCCTTACTCATGTCAATGAAAAATTGCTGTCCAGCTAAATTTATTCATACAAATTCATTATCCGTTTGTCCGAGGGTTAAGGCATAAAGAACTGATGTAAAACAAACCAATTATATGAAAACAAAATTGTTATTGCATCAAAGAAATAAAGTTATCACATTCAGAATCAAGATCACCCCCTAGCAATGGGGGGTTTAGCTACTCATAAAAATAACAAAAACCATAATGTAAATTGTAGACATTACAGATAAATGAAGGAAATCCAATCTTCAATGGCAAAAGCTCATAGAATTCTTCAATGCTTGCATAAAATCTGAGTTCTCCAGCCTTATACAGTGTATTTTCGCTCCCAAATTCGTCGAACCCTTGTTAAAACGCAATCTCCTCCTTTTATTTCTGTCTGACTGGGCTTTTCAGCAAGAGAGCCCAAATCTTCACGTGCATACGCGTGTGGGGACGCGTTTGGTGCTGGCGACACGCGTCCTGGGACGCGTCCTGGCAGGGAGATGCATTTCCTTTGTAATTCCAGAGGAGGACACGCGTGTGGGCACGCGACTGGGGATGAGGCACGCGTCCTGGGACGCGTTTTGGCCGTATGACACATTTTCTCATGTCCACACGCGTCCGGGGACGTGTTTTGTCAGCTTCACACGCGTCTGGGGACGCGTTTCATCAGAACTTTGTATTTTTCACTTCCACACGCGTCCAGGGACACGTTTGACCAGCCCATGGTGCTTTTCCTCAGTTTTGCACTTTTCCGTACTGATTTATTCCCTTTTATTCACCTGAGTCTGCAAACACTGAAACACACAATCAAAGCATAAAATGCGGAAAATGAAATTAAACATGTGTAAAAACCACTGATCATGTACCCTGACTGAGAATAAAAGAGATGGACATTCTTTCTAATGTACTATCTGTAACACCCCAATTCTACCCAAAGCATTTAGGCAAGAAAATATCAGAGTATTAAAATTTCATACAACACAATTAGGATGTTACACTAAGTAACCAAACAAACACCTAGAAAACAAACGGACATCAACGATGCCAAAAGCATACACACCTGCCAATAAAATGATACATAACACACGGAAGATATGAACATATATATATACGTATAGCTCTCACTCACAAAGAGGAGTTTTCCAAAATAAAGTGTTTACAATATACAATGGCACGTTATCACATATACATGTTCAAAAGAGTCATATACAAATAAATAACAACAGACTCCCGACTACCCAGTGTTACATATCAGAGCGACCGACAAGACCAACTGGAGAACTACCTCTTCCAAAAGACTTCCAAAGCGGCTAATCTGCAGGATGCCACTCAAGCATCAAATCAGCAGAAGGGTGAGAATATAATTCATAATGAAAGCATGACAATTATAGTAATGCCAACAAGTATCATCAAGAATCATACAACAAAGTAATCCACTCATTTAACTACAATCAATATATAAGTAATGTGACACATGAATGATAACATAATTATAAAGACAGACAATGATGAATGAGACTCGACTATGCATATGCATGTGGTACCAAATCCGGAGTAAAACTCCTCCTTGTCATTATGACAAATACACCTTTGCCGAACATTATGCCGGGACTTCTTTCCCTCAGGAAAATACACCTTTGTCGAGCAGTAAGCTACGACTAAATGTCATCGAGCATTTAGCCCCCACTGACGACCTCTTGCCACTCGGGCAAATACACCTTTTTACCGAACATTAAGCCCCCACTGGTAATAATTGCCAATTCAGGCCACCTGCTAATAGCATTCCGCCATTAACGTAATGAAATGTTATGCTGTGCAAATATATGACTCTATTACACGACAACAACATCATCAACAATATAACACGGTCACATACCCACGTTACACCGTTTATATTCTATCCAAAAGGATACATCACCAATTAATAACATCGTTATCAATTACATCACACCATAATTACCACACAGGCATTAATAAGCACACAACACACATTCACCGTCAAAACATACTAGCCACATCGGCATAAATGATCGCATAATTGCATCACATCAAATTAATATTGGCCATTGGCCCACAACTCCATTAATACATCATCAACAAGTTGTAATAACAACAATTCAACAATGATAATACATCATTCTCATAACAACATTTACTTGCCATAAGGCCACACATCATGTTAATAACAAACAACCAAACATCGTCACATATCAAGAATGAACATTCATTAATACATAACACATAAGAACATGATCTCATGTTATCGACAACTAATCACATACCTCGTACCAATACGATAACATTCACACAACACATCATCATGATTTATCATGCACTAGTTCACAAAACCATTTATGAAAATCAACCACCCACTACTACATCCTACATCATTAACAATTGCAACCAAGCACTATGATTATTTACCAATCATATCGCGCATATAAACAATTATGTGATTTCATCAACAACACCTCATAACCAATTAATAACAAGCTAACCAAGCCTATACTATCATATAGAACATCCAACTAGCTTCCTAACACTTCGAACGGCGTACGAAACAGAGCTACGAATCAAAAGTTACAAGGCTTCAAAGTTTGGGAAAAACAGAAAATGCTGTTGTCCGCTTCTGCTCCGCTCAGCGGACCCTCACAGAGATTTTTCTGCAACAGAACCTCCGCTCAGCGGACCCACCTCTGCTCAGCGGACCTGCGTAAACCCAGAAAAAACCAGAACGAACCAGAACGGTTCCCAGCCCCTCATACTCACCAAAACCACTCCAAAACATCATTATAACACCAATACAACACATACAAACCATAGAAACAACCTAACATCAAACTTTTCATGGTTGATTCATCAATCTATCTCAAAACCTAACTTTTATCCAAACTCAATCAAGCCATAGAAATGGAAAAGAAAGCATGATCAATGAAGGTATCTATCATCATACTACACATACACACCACAAAATCATGTTTATAACTTCTAAACTCACAAAACTCACAATCCACCATTGTTGGTCAAACATAGAAATAAACAAGAACAAGAACAAGAACAAGAACAAGACTATAAGAATCATACATCCAAGATAAATTAGATTCACCCCCTTACCTTGCTATTGTGACGATCGGCAATCGATTCGGTTGAGAATCCTCCACTTTCTCTTGTTTTTCCTCTTTGCTCTTCTTCTTCCTCTCTTCTCTTCTTTCTTTCCTTTTTCTTTACATCCTCTTTCCTTTCTCAAATATATCTCCTTCTTATAAGGAAAATATTTATCCCGCGGAAATGACCAAAATGCCCCTACGCTCAAATATCGTTCAAACGCCCCAAAACGCGGAATATTACCTTAATGATATTTCTAGTACCAAAAATATGAAAACCTTCAATTAAATATTAGTCCGCCATCCCGAACTAATACCGACTGAAACGACTCCAAAAACGGTAAAATTCCAATAAACGTCACAAACGTCCAAATTAAGCATATTCTTATTTTCCGGGCGTTACACTATCCGACCAGGTTATAGATACGAGTCTCAACCTACTGGGGATGACAACCTTGAAACTTTTCCAGAGGAAATATTTCTACCAGGGGATTTGCAGTGTTTGAGAAATAAACTCTGTTGGGGAATTAAAATTTGGTAAACTGCATTGAGGAAATAATCTCTGATATGGAATAAAACTTCATAGAATGTGCTGAGGAAGTTTCTGCAATATGTTGGGGGAAATGATCAACTTCCTTATCTACTAGGGGATCTACTGGGGAAGACAATCATGTCGAACTATTCATTGGGGCCTTGGGGGTATGGAGATAAATTGTTGGATGAAGTCTCAACTGCTGCCTGAGGGTATTTTAGACCCGCTGGGGCATATATCTCTGTTGGGGATAATTCTGTTGAAATAATTCCATGAAGATTAATCTGTGTGGATATTTCCATGAATCTGACTCTGTGGGGATTTATGGATAACTTGAACATTATCCCAACTCCTAGAGTCTTCAGTAAATGCTAATCTCGTTTTTTCATGCATATTTTTTAGTAAACATCAATCTTATTCAAATGCATATGTTCATTCAAAGTAACCATTGGACGTTTACGCAAACAAAATAGGGAAAGTAAAATAATTTTGAATTTGAAAATAGACTTGTATTGATTTTGAAAATTAGCCTATAAACAGGCAGTTTTGTACAAGGAGACAGAAATCCTAGTAAGAGGAGATTGTCGTCAAAATTGAAAAAGTACAAAGTGATAAACAAAGAAAAACAATTGTGTGGAAATGATCCCATCGAGTTTCAACGTTGCTATTGCCCCTATGTCTTCAAGCATCTCATCCCTTGCAGTCGGGAGAAAGGTGACTGGACTGATCTGCGTCATTTGAACTTGATATTAGTAACAAAACTAGCTGGAAGTAGATTAGTGATCCAACAGGACATAATCGTATGCTTTAATCCCTAACTTTTTCCTGGACCGCCTTTTCTGGTTTTCAGTCCACCGGGATACCCTTTTTTGCCCAAGTGGCCTTTTCAGGTTTTTCGACTTGCGGGTGTACAGTTTATATATATATATATATATATATATATATATATATATATATATCCCTGACTTTTTTCCCGAACCTTTTTGGTTTGTCGGGATGCCCTTATTTTGCCAAGGCCAGTCAACCTAACGGGTCTCTTTTTATGCATAGTATCTTTTGACTATGTCTGCGTTCACAGGGTGTGAGAAATCTTCATTGTCCATAGTAGTAAGCATCATAGCTCCTCTAGAGAATATCTTCTTGATTACAAATAGTCCTTCGTATGTGGGAGTCCATTTGCCCCTGGGATCATATTGTGGTAGTATGATACGCTTTATTACCAAATCACCGGCCTGGTACACTTGGTGCTTGACTTTCTCGTTAAAGGCTTTGATCATATGCTTTTGATACATCTGGCCATGACAAACAGCCGCTAGCCTCTTCTCATCAATCAAATTTATCTGATCAAGTTGAGTCTGAACCCATTCGTCTTCGTCTAAGTCTGCATCTTTCATATTCCTTAAGGAAGGAATCTGAACTTCAACAGGTAAAACTGCCTCCATACCATAAACTAAAGAGAAAGGGGTTACCCCTGTTGAGGTATGTACTGAGGTGCGATAACCATGAAGAACAAATGGTAACATCTCATGCCAATCTTTGTATGTCACCGTTATCTTTTGCAAGATCTTCTTGATATTCTTGTTGGCGGCTTACACTGCGTCATTCATCTTTGGTCGATATGGAGAAGAATTGTGATGCTAAATCTTGAAATGCGTGCAGAGTACAGTGTTCATAGTATTATTCAGATTAGTACCGTTGTCTGTAATAATCCTTTCAGGGATGTCATACCGACAGATGAGATTATGCTTGATGAACCGAGCCACAACATCTTGGTAACAGAAGCGAACAAGGTTACCTCTATCCATTTCTTAAAGTAATCGATAGCAACAAGGATGAAACAATGTCCATTGGAAGCGGTAGGTTTAATTTCTCCAATCATATCAATGCCCCACATTGCGAAAGGCCAAGGATCAAAACATTCAACGGAACCGGAGGTACATGTAGTTTGTCAGCATAGATCTGGCACTTGTGAAAAGTTCTAGAATGATGGTGACAACCATTTTTCATGGTAGACCAGTAGTAACCTGCTCTCACAATCTTTTTAGCCATTGTATATCCACTGGAGTGAGTGTCAAAGATACTGTCATGCATATCTTCCATAATCTCTTCTGCTTTCTTATTTCCTACTGATGTTGTAGAAAGTACAAGTCAAATGTAAGTATTTTATATTATCGTATCCACAGGGATTGGGGCGATATCAAAACCGTTCAACAGTTTCTATATCTCTAAGCATAAAGTTTCAAGATTTGTTTATTTTGAATTACACAAAGTACAAGTGCGTAAATAACAAAAGATAAGTTCAGAGGAATAGACTTGTTGGGAATTGGTTTTCATCCACCGATTCAATATGCAAATCTTGGATCAGTTATACACAATCTATGCTTGTTTCATTATCATCACGTATTGCTCACAACAAAGTTCATGTCTAAACGTTTGTTGAGATTTCTTACCTTATGGTTTAATCGACGATTTCTCAGCCTATTAAACTATACGGTAGCATTAAGATTCAATACTTAAAGTGAATAGTAAACCTAAATCTATGTCTACCATTTAGAGTTTAATAGTTGTTATCTTGGATCGAGATTAGAATCGTATTTGTCAATATCAACTCAATCCATGAAATAAACGGTAAAACGAAGATAACAACGATAATGATTCAAACATAAATTATATATAACGCCATGATCAAAAGAAATACATACTGTTTCGATGAACTACGACCAATCCCAACAAGAGAGGGGTTTAGCTACTCATGGTAGTTTGAAGCTCAATGGAAGATTTGAGTTGGAAAGACATCAATGACGATTTCCCGACTCTTGATGTGTATCCACCTCTCTTTACCTAAAAACCTCTATTCCTACTTCTATCATAAGAGTATTACAAGATAAAAGTGAATATCTCCTTATGAACTAATTTCTGCTCCTTTTATAACTGTTCTGGCCGCCTGAGTTCACTACGCGAACAGAAGTTCGCTGCAGCGAATGCCTTGCTTCATTGCTAAGTCTTTGTTGAACTGCCAGAGTTCGCTACGCGAAGGATATTTCGCTGTAGCGAATGTTTTCTTCAGCTTTAAGAAATTAAAATCTTCTAGAAACCGCCAAAGTTCGCTACAGCGAAATATGGTTCGCTGCAGCGAATGTACTTCGCTTCTGCTCGCTGCTAGCAAAACTAGAAAGTTTGCTTCTGACTTCGTTCGCTACAGCGAAATATGGTTCGCTGCAGCGAATCGGGCCTTCGCTACCTTTCACTGCAGCGAATGCCCTGTTTTCCTTTAATTTCCTGGAGTTCGCTACAGCAAAAGATAGTTCGCTGCAGCGAATGCTCTGTTTTTCTGGTTTTTGCTTTAAGGCCATATCCTGCACAAATGCACACCAAACCAAATAAACTTGCACAATAGTATTTTTATTCAATAATTGAGGTTTCGATGTTATAAACTCTTCATTTAAGTGAGATAAATGCTATGTTTTAATATGATATTTTAACATGAATTAAGCATTTATCACCTACACAACGAAGCAAGGTTGAATCATGGTTGCGCTTGTACAGAATACCCTTACTCAGGAAGAACTTGGCAGCGAACCTCCTCATAAACTTCTTATCATTGATAGATGCCCCTTCAGGGTACTCCTAAGCTTCGAGATATCTTTTCACTTCATGAAACCAGGTTCCTTTTCTACTTCATCAGTATAAACTTCACAACAGTATACCGATTCGTCTAATCTGTCAATAGTAATCCGGGGAGCCTCGTTATCCCATCTGACTTTGAACATAGATGACTTGGTAGCTAAGGCGTCTGCCAACTGATTCTCTTCTCGTGGAATATGTTCAAAAATAATCTCTTCAAAGTACGAAATCAAAGTTAGCACATGCTCTCGATAAGGAATGAGATTCGGATGCTTCGTGTCCCATTCTCCCTTAATCTGAGTGATCACCAGGGCTGAGTCCCCTTACACATCTAGGAATTTGATTCTCAGGTCAATGGCAGCCTTGAGACCCATAATGCACGCTTCATATTCGGCCATATTATTGGTACAATCAAAGCATAATCTGATGGTAAACGGGGTATGGCCACCTTTAGGAGAGACAATCACAACACCAATACCATTGCCAAGCGCGTTAGACGCTCCATCGAAAACCATAGTCCACCGGGATCCCTGTTCGGGTCCTTCATATGGTCCAGGTTCTTAATAAATAGTAACAAGCATGATGTTCTCATTTGGGAACTCAAACTTCATAGATTGGTAGTCATCCACCACTTGATAAGCCAAATGATCTGCCAATACACTTCCTTTGATTGCTTTCTGCGTTGTATACTGAATATCGTACTCTGTCAAAACCATTTAACATCTTGCTATTCTTCCAGAGAGAGCAGGTTTCTCAAATATGTATTTGATAGGATCCATCTTAGAGATCAATAAAGTAGTTGAGTCAACATATACTGTCTTAGTCGGCGATCAACTCATGCCAAAGCACAACAAGTTTTCTCAAGCAATGAATATCTTGTTTCACAGGCAGTAAACTTTTTTATAAGGCGGTATATTGCGTTCTCTTTTCGACCAGACTTGTCATGTTGCCCCAATACACACCCCATTGAATTCTCTAGCACTGTTAGGTACATGATTAGAGGTCTTCCTTCAACTGGTGGCATCAGAATTGGAGGTTCTTGTCAGTACTCCTTGATCTTATCAAAGGCTATCTGGAAGTCTTCGTTCCACTTCACTACTTGATTTTTCTTTAGTAACTTAAAGATTGGCTCACAAGTAGCAGTCAAATGGGAAATAAATATTGCAATGTAGTTCAAACGTCCCAAGAAACCTCTGAATTCCTTCTCAGTACGTGGAGCGAGCATCTCTTGAATATCTTTAACATTTGCGGGATCAACTTTAATACCCTTACCACTGAAAATGAAACCTAGGAGTTTACTGGATCTTACTCCAAATGTGCACTTGTTTGGATTCAATCTCAATTTTTATTTCTTCAACCTCTCAAACAGCTTGTGTAAGTGATCAAGGTGCTCTTCTTCGATCTGAGACCTGGCTATCATGTCGTCAACGTATACCTCTATCTCGTGATGGATCATATCATGGAATAAAGCAACCATAGCATGCTAGTATGTTTCCCATGCGTTCTTCAAACCAAATGGCATTACCTTGTAATAAAAGGTGCCTCAGTATGTAACAAACGTAGTCTTCTCCGTGTCTTCAGATGCCATCTTGATTTGATTATAACCTGAGAATCCATCCATGAAAGATAATACCTTGTGATGAGCAGTGTTGTCTACCAGAACATCAATATGTGGAAGCGGAAAGTCATCTTTGGGGCTTGCCCTGTTCAGATCCCGGTAGTCCACACACATAGGAACCTTACCATCCTTCTTAGGCACTGGCACCACATTTGCAACCCACTGAGGATATGATGTAACAACTAGAAAACCTGCATTGAATTGCTTCATAACTTCGGATTTGATCTTTTCTGACATCTCGGGACGCATACAAAGAACCTTTTGCTCTATAGGATGACAACCTTCTTTCATCGGTAGACGGTGTACCACAATATCAGTATCTAGTCCTGGAATATCTTCGTAAGACCAAGAAAAGATCTCGACATAATCGTGTATCATCCGGATTAACCTCTTCTTGACACTGTTATCTAGATCAACTCATATCTTGATTTCTCTCTTGTCCTCTTCAGTACCTAGATTCACAACCTTGACTGGCTCCTTGTGCGGCTGTATGGATCTTTCTTCTTGCTGTAATAGTCTAGCAAGTTCTCCAGGCACTTCACAATCTTCCTCACCTTCGTCCTCGGCTTGGTAGATCGGATTTTCGAAGTAATAATTGGCAATGGCAGAATTGTGTAAAAGCAAGACAAAGAGGGCAAAATTTGAATTCAAAACGTCTAACGACTTATTAAATGAAAATATGAGATGAAATGACAACCCTAACAAATGGACCATTGTGCACCGGGCAAGGCACAAGGCTTAAAAGTTTTATTGTTCAAATTACATAACGAAAACTTTGAAAATAAAAAGAACAGAAAATAGCATTTACTCCTGACTAAAGAAGATAGGAATAATGTCTTCAGCCTTCCAATTGTTGAGCCCTCTACCAATGGTAGGAAATATCCAACTATCTAGGGCACAGTCACTGTCGGTATCTTCCACAACATTATCTTGATCCTTAGGAACTCCATTGTTGGTGATACGGATAGCACTAGCACGACAAACAACCTTCTGAGCATCTGAAGTGAAACCCAACCCAAATATGTCAGACTTGTAAGGAATGTCAGGAAGTTGACCCCAAATAGTACAACCACCTTCTTCAACCACAACCCTAGCATACTTTAGAAAATCCATTGTAAGAGGTACCCTAGTAACCTTGGGAACGGTAGGAACCGGCTTAGCCACAGCAACTGTCTGAGGAACCAATTCAAATGTCTGACAGGGAGTCTCGAGGAATTCACCATCCATCTCAACATACTTGTAATTATTCAAATGACTAACCATATATTCTTCTTCACCACGCACGGTGACAATCTTACCTTTCGCGGGATACTTTAACTTCTGATGTAAGGTAGAAGTCACAACGCCTGCCCCATGTATCTAAGGGCGCCCAAGAAAACAGGAATAGGCAGGACGAATATCCATTACATAGAAAGTAGAGTCAAAGACTTGAGAACCCACTCTGATTGGAAGATCAACCTCTCCATGCACCATTCTTTTCGAACCATCGAAGGCTCTCACCACAACGTAACTAGGCTTCAACATAATCCCTTTGCAATCCAGTTTGTCAAGAACAACCTTCGGTAACACATTTAAATAGGAAACATTATCCACCAACACATGAGAGAGAGTGGTGCCTCTACATTCAATAGAGACATGCATGGATTTGTTGTGATTCCTGCCCGTGGGAGTTAGATCGAAATTAGAAAATCCTAACCCATTATCGGCCTTCAATCTAGCAACACAATTCTCAATCTGATCAACAGAGATTTCTTGTGGCACGTGCACAGATTTCAGAAAATTAACAAAAGCTTGAGCATGGCTTCAGAGCATAACAAAAGAGATAACATAGAGATCTTGGAGGGGGTATGCCCCAACTGTTCAACAAAATTGTAGCTACTCTTGGGGATAATCTTTAGCACTTCCTCCACTTCTTGATTGGAAGAATATTTGATAGTAGTTTCACCCGGGGTCTCCATCTGGGCAGGCTCAATCATTGTTTCTTTGCCTTGAATCTCAGTAATTGGCTCAAAGGCAGAGATACGAACTGGAGTAGTAATAGTCTTCGGAGATATTTCTGGGGAGAAAATCCTTCCACTTCGGGTAACCTTACTAGTCCCAACGATATTATCGACATCAGGATTAGTAACATTAGCAGTTTCACCAGTCAAAGGTTCTTGCTTGAAGCCATGAATGTAAACATCAGCACCATAATTCCAAGGGATAGCTTTGTCCGTGGAATATAGAATCAGACCGAGCATAGTAATAATCGGGGGAGCCATTCTAGGCTCGGCAGTAATCTTCACATGACCCTTAGAGGGAATCTACGCAGGAGTTTTGGAATTAGTAACCATATATACGTCCTCAAGCTTCATACCTTGGGCAAAAATTTCACACAAGCCCTCTACAGAAGGAGTCTTCTCAAATAGTATAGTACGGATGTCCATCAGACGCTGAATGCCTTCTTTCAGCTTCACACAACCATTGGACCGAGAGGCACAATAATAATAGTTTTCAACGCAACCCGGAAACAAACCGGCTTGCAACAACTTCTTCTCAACAATTGATAGAGGAGTTACCAAGTCGTCAACAGTAGAAACATAAGAACCATCATCAATAGCGCTAACGATGTTCAATGCCCAACAACTTTTAGTGTCATGTCCTGGACAGTTGGAGTGATATGCACACCTTGCATTTGGATTGTAGTGAGGAAAGGAAGTATTGGGATTCTGATGAGGATCTTTCAATGTAATCAGCTTCGCTTTCAACATGTGTTGCAATGCCTGAGCCAACGACATGTTGATCTTTGTAAATTGCCTCCTGGGTGCGTCCTGCTTACGCTGATTATTATGTTGTTGATTTTGATGCATAGGTATAGGATTAGAGATCAGAACTGCTCCCACAAATTGGTTGCGGCCATTCTTATTACGACCCTTATGGCCGTACATAGCATTGGATCCTTTTCCCATTAAACAACTTCTTTGTAGTACTAGAAGATGTAGCTACTTGGATTTTACCACTTCGAATTCCACTTTCAACGTGCTCCCCAGTCATTATCAGATCGGTGAAACCGCATGACGATCTTCCAAGTAAATGGCTATAGAAAGGACCGGTTAGTGTGCTCATGAACATATCAACCAACTCTGTGTCACCTTGGCCACTCTAGGATGGTTAGCTTATTTTACTTTGTAAGTTTTGATACTAGATTGGTCCCTTATCTTTTCCGGTTTTTTGAGTTGTTTATTTTACTATGGTCCCTATATTTTTATAATAATAATAATAATAATAATAATAATAATAATAATAATAATAATAATAATAATAATAATAATAATAATAATTCCTCATATTGACATGGACTTGGAATAACCCTTAATTAAATTTTTTATCTTCTTATTTTATGTTTTATTTTTAAAGGTTAATGAACTTTTTGGTCCTTCTAAATATCTCAAACTTCATTTATAGTCCCTCTAAAATTTTATTTCAAAGAATGGTCTTTCTAAAATTTTAAATTTTAACTTTAGGTCCCTCATGACAAAATCGCAGCTAAAATGGTCTCTAATTTCGTCGTTAAAATAAAAAAAAACCGCTAAAACCGTCACTAAATTGTAAAAATTGTTGCTAAATTGTATGAGAGACCAAAAGTTAAAATTTAAAATTTTAGGAGGACCATTCTTTGAAGGAAAATTTTAAAGGGACTCAAAACGAAGTTTGAGATATTTAGAGAGACCAAAAACTTCATTAACCCTCACTGATACATTTTTCTTTTTCAAATTAGAATTCATAGTATCACATTTTGTAATTCATAATGGAACTCATGTGAATTATATCATTAAAAATATCAATGTATTATTGATTTCTAAAGAAATAATGAGTGATATTTATAAATGTTACTAACACCTGTTAATTTTATCACGTGAAATTCACTTTTTACGGGTCACTATCACCGTGATACCTTTTTATTTTAATCAACTAATTATTTATAATTATTAATTATATTTGTAAATATTTATAGTTATTAGACATATTGGTTGTTGACATTAATATTGCCTACAAATATAATATTTTGGCCACAACTTGCTCCTATTTCACAATATATTAGTTACATATTCTATTATTACAAGATTACAACCACTACAGAACCTGTAATAGTTTCACACACATGCAGCCTGCAAAAACAATATTAACCAGGTATGTTTTACCACAGATGCAGCCAATCATGAAAACACCTTCAAATAATTCAAAATTAAGGGTTTTGGCTGCCCAAAAAGCTTTATACTCTAACTCAATAGGCAGATGACAAGCCTTGCCGTAGACAAGACTGTAGGGAGACATTCCTATGGGTGTCTTAAAAGCTGTTTATAAGCCCACAAGACGTCATCTAAATGCCTAGCCCAATCTTTCCTAGACGAGTTCACAAATTTTTCCAGAATTATATTTATCTCCATATTGGAGATTTCAGCTTGCCCACTGCATTGTGGGTGAAAGGCTGTAGCAACTTTGTGTTTCACCCCATATTTTTCCATTAAGTTCTCAAAGATTTTATTTCAAAGATGGGTCCCTCCATCATTAATGATCACTCTAGGCGTGCCATATCTTGTCAGAATGTTCTTAACTAAAAATTTGGTCACAACCCTAGCGTCATTAGTGGGAGTTGCTACTGCCTCTATCCATTTGGACACATAATCAACAACTACTAATATGTACAAATTGCCAAAAGGAGGAGGAAACGGTCCCATGAAGTCAATGCCCCACACATCAAAAATCTCAATTTCCAAAATATTTGTTAAAGGCATTTCTTGCCTCCTGGAAATGTTTCCTACTCTTTGGCATCTATCACATTTTCTAACAAAATCATGGGCATCCTTAAAAAGAGAGGTCCAGAAATAACCTGATTGTAGAATATTGGCTTCTGTATTGACTCTCTATACTATTCTTGGAACTTTCTTCCAATAGGATTTTGTACATACAGGCAGTCGGGCTGATACCCTTTATGTCTGCAATTTTCCAAGCAATAGCTCTTTTATGCTTCTTTAAATCATCCAACAGCTGGCTCTTCTTCTCTTCATCCAAGTCTGTTTCTACAATAACGAGTAACTTCTTTCTTGCCTTAAGGAATGCATATTGAAGGTGGGCAAGTAGTTGCTTCAGTTCTAATTCTGGAGGAACCTCTATGGATGGTGAATGTGGTCTTTGGTCAGCCTCTAAATAAAATAATTCCATATGTTCCTTCTTCATAACTGATTGATTCATAGGACCATACATGAATCATTCTTATAATATTTCTTTTACTTTTCCCAACTCTTGAGTCAAGACATCAATAGACTTCAGCAAATTCTTGTGAACAATTATGTCCAAACTGGTAATCGTTGAACAATCCGCAACCTCTTCTTCTAGGTATTGTAATGCATTCGACACATTAAACACCACTTGTTGACCATTTACCCTCATAGTGAGTTCACCTTTTTCCACATCAATTAATGTCCTTCCCGTAGCAAGGAAAGGTCTTCCCACCAAAATGGGAATGTCTTCATCAGCATCAAAATCAATTATGATGAAGTAAGTAGGGAATACAATTTGTCAACCCTGACCAGAACATCCACAATCTTCCCTTGAGGATGGCAAATGCTCTTATCTGCCAGCTGCAAAGTGATGGTTGTAGGCCTGGCTGCGCCTATCCCTAGCTTCTTGAATACGGATAAGGGCATGAGATTGATGCTTTCCCCTAAGTCACATAGTGTTTTTCCACAAAATGACTCACCAATGATGCAAGGTATAGTGAAACTTCCAGGATCCTTTAACTTGGGAGAGAGCTTGCCTTGCACCAATTGACTACATTCTTGAGTCAGTGCAATAGTGGAAAATTCTCCCAATCTTTTCCTTTTAGTAAGCATGTCCTTCATGAACTTGGAGTAATTTGGCATTTGTTCAATAGCTTATATCAAAGGTATGTTGATGTGAAGTTGCTTGAGTATTTCCATGAACTTGCCAAATTTTTGCTCCTGTTTTTCCTTCCTAATCCTTTGAGGAAAAGGAGGTGGTGGTCATTCTAGAACAGATCTCTTCTCTTTGACTGGTTCTGTCAAGACCTTAGGTTGCTTAGAAGACTCAGGAGTCTTGCCAAACATAGTTGCATCTCTTATGTTTTCATCATTTTCTACTGAGGTCAGTTCCTCAACATGCACATCTTTTCTTTTAGTGTTTTCCTTATCAGGCAGGACTCCACTGGTCTTAGCTTCTTTATGTGGTGGGTTTTCACATTCTTTACCACTTCTCAACTTGATAACCTTGCAGGTCTCTACATTCTTAACTCTCGAAGTAGTTGGTGTTTCAGTCGAGCTGGGAAGTTTTCCCTGTGGTCTTGAACTCAAAGCTGTGGCAATTTTCCCCATTTGGTTCTCAAGGTTTTTGATACTCACGCCTTATGCTAAGAGCTGATTCTTTGTCTCTTCAATGAATGACTTCAGTATGTTTTCTAGCTGGTTATTGCCTTAAGCAGGCACTGCAAAACTAGAAGGAACTTGCGGTGCTTGACTAGCTTGGGTAGCTTAAGGCCTCGGTTGACCTTGACTGTTACTCCATGAAAAATAGGGATGGTTGCGCCATCCAGGATTGCAAGTGTTACTGTATGGGTTGTTGTACCTATTGTTGTTGCCCACATAATTGGCAGAAACAGGATTTGTTGTGCATTCTTCAAACAAATGTGCCCCCTCCGTAGTAAACACAGGCAATTTCTTATGCGTCAGTGAACACTTTTACTGGTTCAGGTTGAGGCGCTTCTGGAGTCATCAAATTCTTCATCATTTGGTAAATTTGTGCCACTTGAGCAGCAATGGCAGTAGTCTCGGTGACTTCATGAACTCCAGCAGGTCTTTTCAGAGTTGTGCTCACATTAGCTCTTGAACATGCCATTGGTAAGTATTAGCCGTAATACTCTCAATCAACTGATATCCTTCTTCATAGGATTTAGACAAGAGCGCTCCTCCACTAGATGCATCAAGCATGTTCCTTGAAGAAGAAGCTAGCCCATTGTAGAATGTCTCGAGTTGAATGCAAATACGGATGCCATGGTGAGGGCATTGCCTATGTAACTCCTTAAATCTTTCCCAAGCATCGAAAAGTGATTTGTCATATCCTTGCCTAAATGAGGTAATTTCATTTCTCATGTTTGCATTCTTGGAAGGAGGATAATACTTAGCTAAGAACTTCTCAGCCAAGTCATTCCCTGTGGCAATGGAATTTGGCTCTAAGGAATTTAACCAACTCTTAGCCCTATCCTTTAGAGAGTATGGAATAAATCTGAGCCTAACGGCGTCATCAGTCAAGCCTGTAAATTTGAAGTTGCTAGATACATTCAGAAACTGCCTCAAGTGCAGATGAGGGTCTTCATTGGGAGAACCAGAATATTGACCAGTAGTCTGCAGCATTTGGAACATCATCGATTTGAATTCAAATTGAGCTATAGTGATCTCTAGCAAGACAATGCTAATATTGTTTGAAGTTGGGTCAAAGACAACGTAGTCTCTGATGTTCCTTGCCCTGTCATTGGCAATACCAATAATGTCATTGTTTTCTGCCATGAATGGGATCTACTCCTCCTCGTCTGAATCTTCCTGTATTGGTGGAGGTGGATCTGGTGGATTAATATCAGCCAGATTAACTTCTGCAGGCACGTCTGGGATACGTCTAGCACGTCTTTGCCTTCTTAACACCCTGAATGTTCTTTCAGGTTCAGGAAATCAGCTGTGAATAGGGCGCGGCGATCTGGGCATGCAATAGCTTACACCTGTCGTGACACCAAACTACAGCTGAATTTTAAAAACACAAATGCTTAAAATGAAAATAAATAGAATCAAATAAAAAATCAGAAATGTAGTAAATATCACTCCCCGACAACAGCGCCAAAAACGTGTTGGGTTATTCAAAGGTGTCATATGCAATTATACATGTTTTGATTGCAGCAAGTAATAAGCATAAGAGTACCATACCCATAGGGAGTGTTACTACTTAGATTTGACTTAGTATTAAAAGTATTCTTTCACTTTAAGCATAAGTAGGAAAAATAACAATAGGTGATGGTTTTTAGTCCAGCTTTATGATAATAATTTAAAATAGACAAAGAGAAAAACATGTGTAAGAGTGTTGAGAGAAAGATAGTTGAGCTATGATCCATTAATATCTTTTAATATGTTCATGTGTTAATGATGTGTGACGTCGTGACATGCAAGGTCAAAAGGATCTAAGAGTGTATTTCTACAATATTCAGTAGCATGCATAAGAAGGCAGGGAAAGAAAATCTCTAAGTTCCATTTGTAACCCTAGTATACGTCTATTAAAAGTTCTGATCTTCCTTAATGATTGTAGTTTCTTATGTTTAAGAAACTAATTCAAGTGAGTATATCTATTCTACTCTTTCAACCATTTTTACTCATGAAATACACTTGTTGTTGGATCTCTCACAATAACAAGCTTATACCTATCTCTAAGGTGATCAATCAAAGAAATAGATGTTGGAGTTATAAACACATGGTAAAGCATGTACTAATCACACAAGCATATAACATAAACACACTATTAATATTAACTTCACATTACTCAACCAAAAGAAGTTTAGCTCATGGTGAGCTGAGTACAAACAATGAACATGGTTCTCATAGGAAACATCTAAGACAAGAAAATGCACAAAAGATAACAACCTAAAAGATACTTAGAGTAAAACTTGATATGGCTAAGTCTTCAAGAGGAAACTCCAGTCGCGCCAGTGTTCATCAGCCAGCACAGAGATGGATGAGGAGAGGAAATGACAACACTCTTCTGCTACACGCTTCAAGAAAATATGTAAACTTGGAACAAATGCTGAACTCTTTCTAATGTTGCTTCAAGCTCCTTTTATAGGCCAAGGAATTAGCGTTTTTTTCTGTCTCAGATCATGGGCCTAGGATCAAGAATATCACCCATCCTAATGCAATCAGCAACCTTTCAAGCAAGACAAAGAGGATATTCGTACTACCGACCATGGGAGGGGACAAGGAAAAATGGACAGTCTGACGCAACAGATGCAGGCGGCGCGCAAAGTCCTTTTGTACCAGAATTTTGTCTTCTAGTGCTGCTTGCTTTCCACCTTGAGTAGAATTCATTCCACTATCTTTTTCAGCGCCATTTGAGTTTTTCCCTCCATCAGTACTTCTTCCTATTCCCTTGTTTCTAGCTTTCCACGTGAGATCGGTGTTTCTTTATAACTTATTCTTCCTCACTCATAACTCATCCTCTGACTTGCACAGTTGTGACTCAGCTTGCCTAATTGCTAGCTTATGCACACAAAATAAACATTAAATAAACAAATGGGAGCACCTAATGTACTCCACACTAATTGGATTAAAACAGCAAATAAACATAGAACTAAATGAATAAACATAAAAATAACACTAAACTAAATACTAAAATAGACATGTATTAACTCGCTAAATGTGGGTTAACAATACTTGTTCTTAATCGTAACTTTATTCAACCGTCGGTAATCAACACAAAGTCTCATACTACCGTCCATCTGCTTCACCAACAACACTTGAGCTCCCCAAGGTGACACACTTGGTCTTACAAATTTATTTTCGAGCAGTTCTTCTAATTTCTTCTTCAACTCTGTTAATTCAGATGTCGACATCTTGTATGGTGGCATAGAAACATGTGTGGTACCAGGGACAAGATCAATAGTAAACTCCACTTCTCTTATCTGGAGGTACATCTGGAAATACTTTAGCAAACTCTCGCACTAATTGCAATTCATCAATCGTATCCTGATTCTCAATGGAAAAAGAGGTCATCAATGCAAACACCTGAACTTCATCTTTCATTAACTCATTTAACTGCCTAGTAGATAAGAATTAAGTTTCCCTCTCCTCATCAGGATTAGAAAACCGCACTGACTTGACATAACAGTTAATATGAGCATAGTTGCATTCCAACCATTTCATTCCCAAAATCACATCTAGATAACTCAACGGTAAGCAAATTAGATCCATAGTAAAGTCCTTATCAAATATCGACAGAGGAAACTTCAGACATACAAGAGAAGTAGTCACCGACCCATTAGCTAGAGTATCGATAACCATTTCCCCACTCATAGAAGATAAAACAAGATAATCTTTTTACACAATCAGCTGGAATAAAACAATGAGTAGCACCAGTGTTAATAATAGTAATTAAAGGAGTACTATTAATTAAACATGTACCTCTGATCAACCGATCTTCACTAGGTGTCTGAGTCTCGGCTAAAGCAAAAACCTTTCAACTAGTTTGCACCTTCTTCGACTTTTGACACTAAGTACTAATGTGTCCTTCCTCACCACAATTGAAACATACCACCGCTTTGTAATTGCAATCAACTATCTCATGACTAGCTTTTCCACAACGGAAACACCTCTTCACCTCTCTGGTACAAACATTACTTTGTGACCAGGTCGCCCATATTTTAAACATACCACACCAGTAGGAGCATCTCCCCCACTAATTCTCTTGCCATAAGTAGCTTTTTGTTTACCTTTTTCAGGTATGGCACTGTAAGGCTTACCACGGTTCTGATGTTGCTTGCCTTTTCTCTCATTCATGGTCTTATAGTGAGCCTTACTATCTTCTTCGTAGATTCTGCAACAATCCACTAACTACAGAAACTTACAGATCTTTTGGTATCCAATTGCTCGCTTGATTTCAGGACGCAGCCTGTTCTCAAACTTGATACATTTGGAAAATTCAGCAGTCGCCTCATTGTAATGAGGGTAATACTTTTCCAGCTCCACAAACTTACTTACTCTGTCACTGACAAATCCCTCTACTTCAATTCAAGAACTTCTATCTCTTTCTTCCCGCGAACATCTTCCAGAAAGTACTTTCTCAAAAATTCCCTATTGAACACGTCCCAGGTAATAATCTCACCTATAGCTTCCAACTTCGGACGAGTCTCCAGCCACCAGTCATCAGCCTCACTAGCCAGCATGTGAGTACCATATCACACTTTCTGTGCTTCCGAACAGTCCATCATCCGGAAAATCTGTTCCATCTCTTTGAGCCAAGCCTGTGCTCCATCAGGATCATGCTTGCCCTTGAAAGTAGGCAGGTTCTCCCTCTGGAAAGTTTCCAAGCTTTGGGACTCTTCAATTGCACCCACATTAGGCTGATTCTACATAGCCTGAGCCATCATCTCCAAGGCAGGAGTAATTGCAGCATTGTTTCTTCCAGCCATTTTCTGCTTCACATCAAACAACAACTAGCAGTTAGAGAACAATTAACAGTTAGAGAACAATAAGACAGTACTCGACCGTCACAATAAATACTGACTCGACAACTTGGCCAGACGGACCAACCTGCTATGATACTAACTGTAATACCATATTTCCCCATCAAAATTTAAATAATAAATCAGAGTAATTATAAATTCAATCAAAGTTAAATTGGATGCTACATCATCAACATATTACAGATTGTTAAAATATTTAAACCAAAGATACATAACACATTAGTTTAGATGGACCGATATCACGATCACCATAGTATTCAACTTCACATTATTAATGCAACGAAATAAATTAATTCATAGTAATCATCCTTTTCAAAATAATTTAAAATGCCAACACCGTAATAAAATCAAAGAGTTCATAATCCTCTCAAAACTTCCAAAAACACATCATAACATAAAATTGCAAAAACAATCGTTCATCCCCAGCGATACGTATCAGGGAAGAACCCGACTCAATCTACGCAATACTAGGCGTCGCTCCATATGTCAGCTACTCTAATCTTTGTCACCTGCGCGTTACCCACCTAGAGGTAACATTCAAACAGAAGGGGTGAGATATCACAAAAATATAATAAATCATATAATGGTGACTATATAACAGATATCTCATGCGGTTTATCATGATTCAGACTTCACAAGTTATGTAATCATTATCAATTCAAATAAGCAACAATAAGCACAAGCACACTCAATTCATCATATAATTCATACAACTTCGTATTTTGAGATTGACTCGACTTCATGCATGTGGTACCAACAGGGCATAAGTCTTCTCCAAAATACCAGATAATGGGCAAAAACACGGCATTAACCTTCTGCAAAATGCTAGATATTGGGCAAAAACAAGGCATAAACCTTCAACAACAGGGCATAAGCCCTCAACAATTCGCCAATCAAGGCCAGCAACAAGGCATAAGCCTTCAACTATCAATGCATGCGACATCGATAATGCAACAACAAATTTATACAATTTCAGAGCATAAGTCCTTAACAATATTCTTCCAATTCAGGCCAACAACAATAATAACATCATTGCAATATATTTTGCAATTTATAGGATTGTCATCCCTGCAACAACATTGTTAGTTATAGCACGATCATCATACTTCATACAACATTGACACGCGAAGCATAGGCTTCCACAGAATATTAGTTTTAAAATCTAAAAATCATATTCAGGTTAAAGAAAATAGTTTTAGCTTTTCAACGGTCCAAACGGCGCGTCAAACGGACACCCGGGTCAAAAGTTATAGATTTTCAAAGTTTTTTTTAAATGTGAGCTTTAGTAAGGTAACCAGTTACCTCAATCTCAGTAACCGATTACACTACTTAACAATAGCGAATCCACTCAAAAACGTTCAGTGGAAACCGATTACCCAAATTCTTGTAACCAGATACTTCATTAAAAAATAGCCAAGATATTCAGTTTTCGTGCAGGGTAACCGGTTACCCCAATCCTAGTAATCAGTTACCTCTGTAACAGGGGCCAAAAAATGTTAAAATTTTCTGCTATGAGTTTGTTACTTCAAAACCCAAAAGTCCACTCAAGACCAATTCAAAAACAATTCCAGCCCCAAGTTTCAAACACATATCATATACTACATTCTCAAACAATTTACCGCATCAATTTCATTAAATACTTTCACATATAGGGATCAATGTCATGCATAATTCTATGCCCCAAACCTAACAATCAATGGAGGTTCCTCTTCAGCCCTAGCTCTGCTTCTCTCTATTTCATGTTCTCTTCAAAACTTCTCTCTATTTTTCTAATTATTTCTTTTTGTTAATCCTTCACTAATTCTTTCACTCTATTGGGCTTAACACACACACCCACACCCACTAACCAACATACTAATACATCCTTAGGCCCAATTGATTTAACATTATACATTCTATATTTATTAAAATTATTCTACTATATAATATAATTGCATAAATTTTAATAAATCCTAATTTCACCAAATAACTCAAAATAAAGAAAATAAATATTTAAATAAAATATAACGGACGTTACATTCATCATCCGTAGGGGCTTTCTTTGTCCAAGATAAGGGGAGTTAAGTCTTGTACAGGGATTATTGCCTCAATATTACTGCCCTTGAGATTTTATGAGCTGGTTAAGCTAGTGAAGATGATGATGTCATATAACATATCTTAACATGAGGAATACCAAGTATTGTGGTGATCTTAGGAGGACATATATGATTTCAGTAATGAGATATTGGTTAATCAAATCATGTGTGCAAGTGTCACTTTGAAATACCCTGAGGTTCAGTATTGAGCATAGGAGAATTTATTGTTTCTCTTCTGTTTAAGGAGTGATTGTATAAAGGACAACATTGGAGCGTGGAAGATGTCACACATGATCTCTCATTTTTGTGGTATATGCCACTAATTCTGGGTGAATTAAGAACAGTAACCGGTGGAAGGTGTCATACCCCAAAATTTGCCCATCATATTTCAAGATATTTTGATCCACCTGACTTTCAAATGCTCAAGCATTAAGGAATAATAACACTTACCTGTCTCCTAAGCAACAAGCTTTCAATTAGGGTTTTGCTTCTCTTAAGGTGAAATCAACTTCTGATGCCTCAAATGGACTTCATGGCCTCTCATATGCTTCAAAAGGTCTTAATGCCAAGTTTCAAGCTCTGATTCATAAGATTGCTCAGTCAACTGCTCAAATGATCAATAGTCGACTAGTTTGACCTATAAGTCAACTATGGCCAAATCACAGTCAAAACTCCTGATTTTTGGTCAACATCAATATTTTAAAGTAACATTCATCATTTGATCGGGGGTTGATCATGATTCATCAAGGAAAGCTCAGAAATCATCCAAACTCAGTTTCTAAATTAGGGTTTTTTACCTAAAAGTCAACTAAACTTTGACCAGCCATAACTTTCACATGTTTCATCAGAAATTTCCCAATCAAAGCTCATTTTGAAGGAAATTGAATTCTCTACAACTTTGTCTCTTTAGGGGCTTGGCCAAAAATGCACCATTTGGAAGATATGAGCTAAAACATTACGGGTCCTTTTGAAAGTCCACAAAAAGTCATATTTTTCAAGAGCTTGGTACATGAACATGGAAGACTCAATTGAGATGAAACCAAAAGGAATAGTTAGAGGACATTTTGAGCTTTCTAAAATGGTCAAGAACACTTTCATAGAGTTAAAATTGAGAAGGTTATGGATTTCTAAAGTTGGGCAATTTTGTGAGAATGCATGAAATGCAAAGTGGTGAATTTTGTCGTTTTGGACTTATGGGCCTAAAATCTGGTTTTGAATCATGACCCTAAGCATACCCACGACCTCTAAGCCCAATCACATGCTCTCCTTTTATTTATTTTATTTATTTGTGGATTTAATTAATTTGAATTCAATTTTAATTAAATAAATAATGAAAAAATTAAAGATTTTGTGTTAAGCTTATTTTGTGATCAAATATTAAGAATATACTCATAATATTTGATTGAAAATTCGTGGAAAAAGGATTGGAGAATAGATTAAACCAAATTAGTAAGATTTGCATCAAATTTCCAATAAGATATTCTCATATTTCCAAGTCATCAATCCCATGATTTCCTTCTAATATTTCAACCCTAAAATGATTCTCTATATACACTCTATATATTCAGAAGCAGGGAACGAAAAAAGGAGAAAAAAGAACAAGGGATTCCAAGTTCCAAAAACTTCACAAAAACTAGGGCACGAGCATAATCGTTTTTCAGTGAGTTGCAGTGGAATATAAACGTCTTATCTTCATCATGAGGTCTCCAGAATTCAACCCACGCCATCCCACGAGTTCAAACGCTCCCAGAATGTCCTCTCTTGATTACACCGGTTGTAGTACTTTCTTAAATTTCAAATTTTTTATCCAGGATATTTAAATGAATTTGATGCATCTTTCCAGGTTCAGGTTAATGTTTGGGATAGTTTAGAACCGTCGTTTTGAAGTTTTGGCGTCAGATTCATGTTTTGCAATTACCAGGGCTTTTGAGTTGTAGAGTTTCAAAGCGCTATTTCCAGGAACTTTCAGGCCAAACAAATGCCTCCATCGAATTCGCAACCCTCGAATTAATAGAACTGGGTGGTTTCTTTTCGTTTTCCAATCGCTTTCGCAGGTGTGGACTGTAACACCCCATATTTTCATTAATTGATTTAATTTGGAATTAAATTATTTATTTGAAATTATTTGGCATTTGATTGGATTTAATTGAAGAATTGTGGAAAAAGAGGTTATTGGGCTTAATGTGGTGTTAGTAAAGAGGGGGTGCTATGTTAGTAGGCCTTTTACTAAATTAAAATCTATTTTTCATAAAATAAGGAATTGAGGAAAAAGGGAAAAATAGATGTGGAAGAGAAGCAGAAGAGTAGAAGTGCTGATACGTGAAAGAGGAACAGAAGAGGAAGAGGGCTAATCAAGATCCTTGGCTAAGGTAAGGGGGGACTCTTCCGGTTAATATCTTTTATCGTATCATAGATGATAGGACTGATTTAGATGCATTGTTTGTGTCAATTGGTTATATGATGGATTGGGGTTTTGGGATGATTTTGAGGGGAATTGTATGATTTGATGAATTGTATGATTATATGATTGTTATGATGATTAAATGATCCTCTTTGTGTGTTATATTTGTGTTATAACATGTATGTGGCTGATATGGTGGTATTTGAGGTTCATGACATAACTTGGTTTGGTTTTTGGGGATTTTGGGGTAAATCCCGTAATGCTGTCAATTGCGATGGAAACTCTGACTTTTGCCAGTTCGCGCCGCGAAGGTAGGTGCGCGCCGCGAAGGCGTACTTGTTTTCTCGCATCGCGCCGCGTGCATGGGTTGGCGCCGCGAACGTGTTTGTGTGCTTCAGGTCGCGCCGCGAACTTTGGTTGCGCCGCGTGCTGTAGCGATAACTGTTTTCTTGTAAAAAGTTAAAGATGTGTAACTTTCAAACCGTAAGTCCGTTTTAGACGCCGTTTTGGACGTTGTTCCTTAAATTGAATGTTCTACCATATAAAATAAATATAACAACAATAACTTGATTTTATTTTGAAAAGTATCGTTTTTCCAAATGTGGTTTATTCTTGTTTTGCATAGTTGATGAGGTGCAGTGGTTTGTTGTTTGCATAATTGAATATGTGCAATGATGGGTGTTGTTATAATGTGATTGCTTCTGCTTGTTATGAAAAATGGGTGTTGTTCATGGTAAATATGGTTATCATGTGTTTTGATGAATGATGATGTAAATGCTCTGTTATTGTTGGGTTGATTTGTTGTACTTGGTACACGATTGTGAGGGGTGCTATTGTTGTTGCACTGTGTGGTGAATGTTTTATCTGTTATGATGTCGTGGTTGTAACTGGTAATGATATACATATATTGTTGGTGTAAAATATGTATTTTATTATGGATGAGAAATAGCATAACTATGTGTGGCTATTGATTATTATGGTGGTTGATGATTATGACATTTAAATGTTGATGATGAGCATGTTATGGTTGATACATGCATTTCATAATCATGTTGTGGGCTGTATCCCTTATGGTGGTGGGACAGCGGTAGCTAATTCCCATTGTGTGGAATTGGTGAGAGAAGTAGCCGAATCTTTATGGTGGTGGATCGGTGAGATGGGTTATCCCATGTTTGGTACCACATGCATATAGTTGCATTTGCATTAGGTTACTTGTGTTATTATAACATGAATGGAAGATTGTCCAATGTTATAATATGTGATGATTGTGTAATGGTTATGATTTGTTTGGATGAATTATGGTGTTGCCTCTTGGTAATGTATTCTATTTGTTGTTGTGTGTTGATGAGTACTTCATGACAATCTGAATATAATGAAATTGGATGAATGATGTGACTATGATGTGTTATTGTTTATGATTCGATAACATTTGTTATTTTTGAATGAGACTCACCCTTACTTTGATGATTTCAGATTGGTGAGTAGCGGCTTTTGGCTCGGTGAGGATTAGCTCATGAGTCAGTTCGTTTAGTATAGCGTCGGTGTCATGCTCTGATATGGTAACACTGGGGGAACGCTAGTTTAGAGTTTATGATAATACTCTATCGTGTTGTTATTGTATTAATTCTGCGGGATACTGCATAGATGATGTTATGCTTATCCGAATGATGAATTGTCCGCTGTGTTAACATGAGATGTTTATGTATTATGATTTTGTTAAATGGATGATTTTCCCCTAAGTGAAGCATGACAATTGATTTATGATAATTTGTTTTAAATTGAATTGTGGCACCCTTGTTTTCATGTTTTACTCTGAATTATTTTATTAATTTCCGCGGGGTTTAGAAGGGTGTTACAATAGTGGTATCAGAGCAGGTCGGTCCGTCCGGCCAATTGTTGAGTCAGTTGAGTTGCGCGACAGTTGTATATTGTCGGCATATTATTCCTTGGTACGCGACATGTGAGTGAATCACTGTCGGTGTAACACCCCATAAAATTCTTTATTTAATTTAATTAATTTTTGGATTAAATATTAGAATTATTTGAGTTAACTGAGAATAATGGAAATAATGAGGCTAATGGGCCAGGGTCGCGTGTAGTAGAAGGGGGGTGTCAGTGGTGAAGCCCATTACTAATGATAAACTTATTTTCATAAAATAGAAGGAGTTGTGGAATAGAGAGAATTACAGCGTTTTGGGAAAAGAAGTCTGAACGTGAAAAGAGGAGAAGAGCGAAGAAGTGCGACGCGAAGAAGAGCGAAGAATCAACCTTCAGGTAAGGGGGGACTCTTCCGTTTATCTTCTATTATGGGATTATAGGTAGTATGATAGAATTTGATCGTGTTATTCGGATCAATTGGGTTATGCTTAGGTCGTAGAAATGTTAGGTTTTTGGGGGAATTGATTTATAATGAATTGTATTGATCGTGTGTGGTGATAATTGGATGGTTGAATGTATTATAAATGTGTTATAATATGTGTTATTTCACTGTATGCGAAATCTGGTTGGAGTGAGTTTGGTTTGGTAGTGATTCGGTGAAAGAGGGACGAAATCGCAGGCTATTTTCTGCTATTCGGAGCGCTGGAAATCGCCAGTTCGCGCCGCGTCTAGGAGTTGGCGCCGCGAACTGCTTGGCAGAAGGCCAGGAAGTTTTGTTGTGCTCAGTACGCGCCGCGAGAGTATGGCCGCGCCGCGAAGGCGTAGTTTCTTCTCGTTATGCGCCGCGAAGGCGTTGTTCCGATTCGTTCCGCGCCGCGAATGTGTGTGGCGCCGCGTGCTGTTAGTTGTTGCGACAGGCCGTTTTGAAAAGTTTGAAAACGTGTAACTTTTAAACCGTAAGCCGGATTTTGGTGCCGTTTCGAGTACAGTGAAGCTAATCAAATAATTTATATACTCAAATGGTGTTTTGAGTTGTGGCTTGAATTATTTTTAAAACACTCGATCTTATTTGTTGTGGTGGGATATGCTTATAGGTTCACTAATGAATGTCTTATCTGTATGATGACGTGGTTATAACTGGTGTTTATTATACATGTATTGTTGGTATGAAATATGTGTTTTATTGATGATTATGACATTGATCGATGAATGTGGGTGATGAGCATGTTATGGTTGATGCATGCATTCATAATCATTTTGTGGCTGGTCCTTGACGATGGTGGATCAGTGGTAGCTAATTCCCATTGTGTGGAATTAGTGAGTGGATGTTACCGTATCCTTGACGATGGTGGGTCGGTGAGTTGGGTTATCCCAGATTTTGGTACCACATGCATGTAGTTGCATTGCATTAGGCTGTTTTGCTATTATAACATGAATGGAAGATTGTCCAATGTTATAATATGTGTTAATTTGGTTGTTTGCTTGCTGATTGTATGGTTTGAATCTGATCATAACTGTGATTGGGTGAATGGCATGTGAAATGATATTTTATTATCTATATCTTATAACATTAGTTAAATGTGAATGAGACTCACCCTTACTGTTGTTATTTTTCAGATTGAGGAGTAGCTCTCGTACTTGGTGAGGATTAGCTCGTCAAGTAGTTCGTTAGAGTCAGTTGGGTCTGTGTCATGCTCTGGTCGTGTAACACTGGGGGCGTCGTTTAGAGTTACTTGTTAAACTTTTTACTTTGGATGGATTTTTATGTTAACGTCTTAAGTCTGTGACTTGGCTGTTTGTTATTCAGATGTTAAAGATAATTCCGCTGTGTTAAACATGATGATCTGAATAAATTTGGTTGACGTTCTCTTTTATGGCATGACATGAGTATTATTGCTTAATTATTTGGAGTTGTAATGCCCTTTTTCATGTTTACTCTGATTATTATTTATTATTTATGCGGGGTATTAGAAGGGTGTTACAATAGTGGTATCAGAGCATAGTCGGTCGTTTGAGTCAGAGTCTTAGTGTCGGTTGATCCCTCGTATGCGATTAGTGTAAGATTGACACTGTCGATACTTCTTGTTCTAATAAATATTGTTTGATATTTAGCAGAACAATGGCCGGAAGAGGAGGAAGGAACGACGGCGCGATTGCTGAGGCTCTCGGTATGATTGCTGGTGTGTTGGGAGGGAATGCCAATGGAGCTGGAATTGGTGCTGACAGGCAGCTGAATAGTTTTCAGAGGAACAACCCTCCGTTGTTCAAAGGCACTCACGATCCCGAAGGCGCCCAGAAGTGGCTGAAGGAAATTGAAAGGATCTTCCGGGTGATTGATTGTGACGAAAATCTGAAGGTGAGATATGGGACTCACATGCTGTCTGAAGAAGCTGATGATTGGTGGATGGCTAGTAGGTACGAACTGCAAGCTGCAAGTGTTGCAATCACTTGGGCTGTGTTCAAGAGAGAATTCTTGCGGAGGTACTTTCCTGAGGATGTTAGAGGCAGGAAAGAGATTGAATTTTTGGAGCTGACACAAGGTAACATGACTGTGCCAGAGTATGCGTCCAAGTTTGTTGAGCTAGCAAAGTATTATGTCCACTACAATAATGATGAGGCTAGTGAATTCTCGAAGTGTGTTAAGTTTGAGAATGGTCTCCGTGATGAGATTAAGCAGGGTATCAGATACCAGAGGATTCGCAGGTTTGTCGATTTTGGTTGACTGCAGCCGAATCTTTGAAGAGGACAATATTAAACTGAAGTCGTCACACTCTCGCGAGTTAGTCGACAGGAAAGGGAAAAAGCATATGGATCGTGGTAAGCCATATGGTAAGGGTAATCAGAAAGCTGGAGGCTGGAAGAAGCCTAGTGGGGGAGACTCTAGTGCCCCTATTAAGTGCTTCAAGTGTGGGGAACCTGGACATCGCATTCACGAGTGCAAAAGTGAGGAAAAGAAGTGCTATAGATGTGGAAAGGTAGGTCACATTGCTATTGAGTGCAAGGGAAACACTGTAACTTGTTTCAACTGCGGGGAAGAAGGTCATATTAGTCCTAAGTGTCCTAAGCCGAGGAAGAATCAAGCTGGTGGTAAGGTGTTCGCCTTATCTGGTTAAGAGACTACCCCAGAGGATCGGTTGATTAAAGGTACGTGTTTTATCCATGGCACTCCTTTAATTGCAATAATAGATACTAGAGCAACTCACTCGTTTATTTCATTGGATTGTGTGCTAAGCGACTGAATTTGGAAATATCTGAGATTAATGGAAGTATGATCATTGACACTCCTGCGTCGGGTTCAGTGACTACTTCGTTTGCTTGTTTGAACTGTCCAATTGATATTTTTGGTAGAGAATTCGGAATGGACTTAGTGTGCCTTCCGTTGGAACAACTGGATGTTATCCTGGGCATGAATTGGTTGCAATTTAACCGGGTTCATATCAACTGTTTCACGAAAACGGTTATTTTTCCTGATGATGTCAGTGTTGAGGACTTGGAGATGACGGCTAGACAAGTGGATAAAGCAATGAAGGACGGAGCTGCCGTGTTTATGTTGATTGCGTCCATGGAAGTGAAAGAGAAAGCGGTGAGTAGTGACTTACCGGTAGTATGTGAATTTCTGGAAGTTTTCCCAGAAGACGTAAGAGAATTACCGCCAGAGAGGGAGGTGGATTTTGCTATTGAATTAATTCCGGGAACTAGTCCTGTGTCAATGGCACCTTATCGTATGTCGGCATCGGAATTGACTGAGTTGAAGAGTCAATTGGAAGAGTTACTTGAGAAGAAATTTATTCGTCCTAGTGTCTCACCGTGGGGTGCACCGGTGTTACTAGTGAAGAAGAAAGAAGGTTCAATGAGGTTGTGTGTGGATTACAGACAACTAAACAAGGTTACTATCAAGAATCGGTATCCCTTGCCGAGGATTGATGATTTGATGGATCAACTAGTTGGAGCATGTGTGTTCAGCAAAATTGACTTGAGGTCGGGATATCATCAGATTCGGGTGAAGACGGACGATATTCAGAAAACAACATTTAGAACGAGGTATGGTCATTACGAATATACAGTGATGCCATTTGGAGTAACCAATGCGCCGGGGGTTTTCATGGAGTATATGAATAGGATCTTCCATCCTTTTCTGGATCAGTTCGTAGTAGTATTTATTGATGATATTTTAATATATTCTAAGAATGAAAAAGAGCATGCGGATCATCTTAGAGTGGTATTGGAACTATTGAAGGAAAAGAAACTTTATGCAAAACTGTCAAAGTGTGAGTTCTGGTTAAAGGAAGTGAGCTTTCTTGGGCATGTAATTTCTAAGGATGGTATTGCCGTTGACCCAACGAAAGTAGAAGCAGTGTCTCAGTGGGAAGCTCCAAAGTCAGTTTCCGAGATCCGTAGTTTCCTTGGTCTTGCGGGTTACTATAGGAAGTTCATTGAAGGTTTTTCAAAGTTAGCGTTGCCGTTAACTAAGTTGACTAGGAAGGGTCAAGCTTTCGTCTGGGATTCGAAATGTGAAGAAGGATTCCAAGAGTTGAAGAAGAGGTTAACTAGTGCGCCGATCTTGATTTTGCCGAATCCGGCGGAATCTTTTGTTGTTTATTGTGATGCTTCGTTGTCAGGATTAGGGGGTGTACTAATGCAGAATCAACAGGTAGTCGCTTATGCGTCGAGACAACTCAAAGTGCACGAGAAAAACTATCCGACTCATGACTTAGAATTGGCAGCAGTGGTATTTGTGTTGAAATTGTGGAGGCATTACCTATATGGTTCAAGGTTTGAAGTATTTAGCGATCACAAGAGTTTGAAGTACCTCTTTGACCAAAAAGAGCTGAATATGAGACAAAGAAGATGGTTAGAATTTCTCAAGGATTATGATTTTGAACTGAATTATCATCCGGGTAAAGCAAATGTTGTTGCCGATGCATTGAGTAGGAAGTCCTTGCATATGTCTATGCTTATGGTGAGAGAATTGGATTTAATTGAGCAATTCCGAGATTTGAGTTTAGTATGTGAAGACACTCCTACCAGTGTTAAATTGGGTATGCTGAAGCTGACTAGTAGTATTCTTGAGGAAATTCGAGAAGGTCAGAAGACTGATGTAGAGTTGGTTGATAAGTTGACTCTGATTAACCAAGATAAAGGAGGTGAATTCAGAATCGACGAGAATGGTATAATGAGGTTTGGTAATCGTGTTTGTGTTCCTGATGTTGCCGAATTGAGGAAGAGTATTCTTGAAGAAGGACATCGTAGCGGATTGAGTATTCATCCTGGTGCTACCAAGATGTATCATGACTTAAAGAAGCTGTTTTGGTGGCCTGGAATGAAAAAGGAAATAGCTGAATTTGTCTATGCTTGTTTGACTTGCCAGAAGTCGAAGATTGAGCATCAGAAACCGTATGGAGCTATGCAACCGTTATTTATTCCAGAATGGAAGTGGGATAGTATATCTATGGATTTTGTTTCAGGTTTGCCGAGGACGGTGAAGAATTGTGAAGCTATTTGGGTTATTGTAGACAGGTTGACAAAGTCTGCTCACTTTATACCAATGAGAATGGATTACCCAATGGAGAAGCTGGCTCAATTGTATATTGAAAGGATAGTGAGTTTACATGGTATTCCTTCGAGTATCGTGTCAGATAGAGATCCAAGGTTTACATCCAGATTCTGGGAAGGTTTGCAGAAGGCTTTGGGTACTAAGCTGAGATTGAGTTCTGCTTATCATCCACAGACGGATGGACAGACAGAAAGAACTATTCAATCACTAGAAGATTTGTTGCGTGCTTGTGTGTTGGAAAAGGGCGGTGCTTGGGATAGTTATCTACCCTTGATCGAATTTACTTACAATAATAGTTTTCACTCAAGTATTGGTATGGCTCCGTTTGAAGCTTTGTATGGTCGGAGGTGTAGAACGCCTTTATGTTGGTACGGATCTGGCGAAAGTGCTGTGATTGGGCCGGAAATTGTTCAGGAGACAACAGAAAGGATTAAGATGATTCAGGAGAAGATGAAGACTTCTCAGAGTCGGCAGAAGAGTTATCATGATAAAAGAAGAAGGACACTTGAATTTCAAGAAGGAGATCTTGTGTTCTTGAGGGTGGCTCCTACAACTGGTGTTGGTAGAGCACTGAAGTCAAGGAAGTTGACTCCGCGTTTTATTGGTCCGTTTCAAATTACGGAGAGGGTTGGAGAAGTGGCGTATCTCATTGTGTTGCCACCGACACTTGCGAATCTGCACGATGTATTCCATGTATCGCAGTTGAGGAAGTACATTGCTGATCCATCTCATGTGATCCAAGTCGATGATGTGCAGGTAAAGGATAATCTGACAGTTGAAACTTTACCTATGAGGATTGAAGATCGGAAGGTGAAGCAATTGCGTGGCAAGGAGATAGCATTAGTCAGAGTAGCTTGGGGAGGACCAGCCGGTGGAAATGTTACGTGGGAGTTGGAGAGCCAGATGAAGGACTCCTACCCAGAACTCTTTGCCTAAGGTATGTTTTCGAGGACAAAAACTTTTCTAGTGGGGGAGAGTTGTAACACCCCATAAAATTCTTTATTTAATTTAATTAATTTTTGGATTAAATATTAGAATTATTTGAGTTAACTGAGAATAATGGAAATAATGAGGCTAATGGGCCAGGGTCGCGTGTAGTAGAAGGGGGGTGTCAGTGGTGAAGCCCACTACTAATGATAAACTTATTTTCATAAAATAGAAGGAGTTGTGGAATAGAGAGAATTACAGCGTTTTGGGAAAAGAAGTCTGAACGTGAAAAGAGGAGAAGAGTGAAGAAGTGCGACGCGAAGAAGAGCGAAGAATCAACCTTCAGGTAAGGGGGGACTCTTCCGTTTATCTTCTATTATGGGATTATAGGTAGTATGATAGAATTTGATCGTGTTATTCGGATCAATTGGGTTATGCTTAGGTCGTAGAAATGTTAGGTTTTTGGGGGAATTGATTTATAATGAATTGTATTGATCGTGTGTGGTGATAATTGGATGGTTGAATGTATTATAAATGTGTTATAATATGTGTTATTTCACTGTATGCGAAATCTGGTTGGAGTGAGTTTGGTTTGGTAGTGATTCGGTGAAAGAGGGACGAAATCGCAGGCTATTTTCTGCTATTCGGAGCGCTGGAAATCGCCAGTTCGCGCCGCGTCTAGGAGTTGGCGCCGCGAACTGCTTGGCAGAAGGCCAGGAAGTTTTGTTGTGCTCAGTACGCGCCGCGAGAGTATGGCCGCGCCGCGAAGGCGTAGTTTCTTCTCGTTCCGCGCCGCGAAGGCGTTGTTCCGATTCGTTCCGCGCCGCGAATGTGTGTGGCGCCGCGTGCTGTTAGTTGTTGCGACAGGCCGTTTTGAAAAGTTTGAAAACGTGTAACTTTTAAACCGTAAGCCGGATTTTGGTGCCGTTTCGAGTACAGTGAAGCTAATCAAATAATTTATATACTCAAATGGTGTTTTGAGTTGTGGCTTGAATTATTTTTAAAACACTCGATCTTATTTGTTGTGGTGGGATATGCTTATAGGTTCACTAATGAATGTCTTATCTGTATGATGACGTGGTTATAACTGGTGTTTATTATACATGTATTGTTGGTATGAAATATGTGTTTTATTGATGATTATGACATTGATCGATGAATGTGGATGATGAGCATGTTATGGTTGATGCATGCATTCATAATCATTTTGTGGCTGGTCCTTGACGATGGTGGATCAGTGGTAGCTAATTCCCATTGTGTGGAATTAGTGAGTGGGTGTTATCGTATCCTTGACGATGGTGGGTCGGTGAGTTGGGTTATCCCAGATTTTGGTACCACATGCATGTAGTTGCATTGCATTAGGCTGTTTTGCTATTATAACATGAATGGAAGATTGTCCAATGTTATAATATGTGTTAATTTGGTTGTTTGCTTGCTGATTGTATGGTTTGAATCTGATCATAACTGTGATTGGGTGAATGGCATGTGAAATGATATTTTATTATCTATATCTTATAACATTAGTTAAATGTGAATGAGACTCACCCTTACTGTTGTTATTTTTCAGATTGAGGAGTAGCTCTCGTACTTGGTGAGGATTAGCTCGTCAAGTAGTTCGTTAGAGTCAGTTGGGTCCGTGTCATACTCTGGTCGTGTAACACTGGGGGCGTCGTTTAGAGTTACTTGTTAAACTTTTTACTTTGGATGGATTTTTATGTTAACGTCTTAAGTCTGTGACTTGGCTGTTTGTTATTCAGATGTTAAAGATAATTCCGCTGTGTTAAACATGATGATCTGAATAAATTTGGTTGACGTTCTCTTTTATGGCATGACATGAGTATTATTGCTTAATTATTTGGAGTTGTAATGCCCTTTTTCATGTTTACTCTGATTATTATTTATTATTTATGCGGGGTATTAGAAGGGTGTTACAATAGTGGTATCAGAGCATAGTCGGTCGTTTGAGTCAGAGTCTTAGTGTCGGTTGATCCCTCGTATGCGATTAGTGTAAGATTGACACTGTCGATACTTCTTGTTCTAATAAATATTGTTTGATATTTAGCAGAACAATGGCCGGAAGAGGAGGAAGGAACGACGGCGCGATTGCTGAGGCTCTCGGTATGATTGCTGGTGTGTTGGGAGGGAATGCCAATGGAGCTGGAATTGGTGCTGACAGGCAGCTGAATAGTTTTCAGAGGAACAACCCTCCGTTGTTCAAAGGCACTCACGATCCCGAAGGCGCCCAGAAGTGGCTGAAGGAAATTGAAAGGATCTTCCGGGTGATTGATTGTGACGAAAATCTGAAGGTGAGATATGGGACTCACATGCTGTCTGAAGAAGCTGATGATTGGTGGATGGCTAGTAGGGACGAACTGCAAGCTGCAGGTGTTGCAATCACTTGGGCTGTGTTCAAGAGAGAATTCTTGCGGAGGTACTTTCCTGAGGATGTTAGAGGCATGAAAGAGATTGAATTTTTGGAGCTGACACAAGGTAACATGACTGTGCCAGAGTATGCGTCCAAGTTTGTTGAGCTAGCAAAGTATTATGTCCACTACAATAATGATGAGGCTAGTGAATTCTCGAAGTGTGTTAAGTTTGAGAATGGTCTCCGTGATGAGATTAAGCAGGGTATCAGATACCAGAGGATTTGCAGGTTTGTCGATTTGGTTGACTGCAGCCGAATCTTTGAAGAGGACAATATTAAACTGAAGTCGTCACACTCTCGCGAGTTAGTCGACAGGAAAGGGAAAAAGCATATGGATCGTGGTAGGCCATATGGTAAGGGTAATCAGAAAGCTGGAGGCTGGAAGAAGCCTAGTGGGGGAGACTCTAGTGCCCCTATTAAGTGCTTCAAGTGTGGGGAACCTGGACATCGTATTCACGAGTGCAAAAGTGAGGAAAAGAAGTGCTATAGATGTGGAAAGGCAGGTCACATTGCTATTGAGTGCAAGGGAAACACTGTAACTTGTTTCAACTGCGGGGAAGAAGGTCATATTAGTCCTAAGTGTCCTAAGCCGAGGAAGAATCAAGCTGGTGGTAAGGTGTTCGCCTTATCTGGTTCAGAGACTACCCCAGAGGATCGGTTGATTAAAGGTACGTGTTTTATCCATGGAACTCCTTTAATTGCAATAATAGATACTGGAGCAACTCACTCGTTTATTTCATTGGATTGTGCTAAGCGACTGAATTTGGAAATATCTGAGATTAATGGAAGTATGATCATTGACACTCCTGCGTCGGGTTCAGTGACTACTTCGTTTGCTTGTTTGAACTGTCCAATTGATATTTTTGGTAGAGAATTCGGAATGGACTTAGTGTGCCTTCCGTTGGAACAACTGGATGTTATCATGGGCATGAATTGGTTGCAATTTAACCGGGTTCATATCAACTGTTTCACGAAAAACGGTTATTTTTCCTGATGATGTCAGTGTTGAGGACTTGGAGATGACGGCTAGACAAGTGGATAAAGCAATGAAGGACGGAGCTGCCGTGTTTATGTTGATTGCGTCCATGGAAGTGAAAGAGAAAGCGGTGAGTAGTGACTTACCGGTAGTATGTGAATTTCCGGAAGTTTTCCCAGAAGACGTAAGAGAATTACCGCCAGAGAGGGAGGTGGATTTTGCTATTGAACTAATTCCGGGAACTAGTCCTGTGTCGATGGCACCTTATCGTATGTCGGCATCGGAATTGACTGAGTTGAAGAGTCAATTGGAAGAGTTACTTGAGAAGAAATTTATTCGTCCTAGTGTCTCACCGTGGGGTGCACCGGTGTTACTAGTGAAGAAGAAAGAAGGTTCAATGAGGTTGTGTGTGGATTACAGACAACTAAACAAGGTTACTATCAAGAATCGGTATCCCTTGCCGAGGATTGATGATTTGATGGATCAACTAGTTGGAGCATGTGTGTTCAGCAAAATTAACTTGAGGTCGGGATATCATCAGATTCGGGTGAAGACGGACGATATTCAGAAAACAGCATTTAGAACGAGGTATGGTCATTACGAATATACAGTGATGCCATTTGGAGTAACCAATGCGCCGGGGGTTTTCATGGAGTATATGAATAGGATCTTCCATCCTTTTCTGGATCAGTTCGTAGTAGTATTTATTGATGATATTTTAATATATTCTAAGAATGAAAAAGAGCATGCGGATCATCTTAGAGTGGTATTGGAACTATTGAAGGAAAAGAAACTTTATGCAAAACTGTCAAAGTGTGAGTTCTGGTTAAAGGAAGTGAGCTTTCTTGGGCATGTAATTTCTAAGGATGGTATTGCCGTTGACCCAACGAAAGTAGAAGCAGTGTCTCAGTGGGAAGCTCCAAAGTCAGTTTCCGAGATCCGTAGTTTCCTTGGTCTTGCGGGTTACTATAGGAAGTTCATTGAAGGTTTTTCAAAGTTAGCGTTGCCGTTAACTAAGTTGACTAGGAAGGGTCAAGCTTTCGTCTGGGATTCGAAATGTGAAGAAGGATTCCAAGAGTTGAAGAAGAGGTTAACTAGTGCGCCGATCTTGATTTTGCCGAATCCGGCGGAATCTTTTGTTGTTTATTGTGATGCTTCGTTGTCAGGATTAGGGGGTGTACTAATGCAGAATCAACAGGTAGTCGCTTATGCGTCGAGACAACTCAAAGTGCACGAGAAAAACTATCCGACTCATGACTTAGAATTGGCAGCAGTGGTATTTGTGTTGAAATTGTGGAGGCATTACCTATATGGTTCAAGGTTTGAAGTATTTAGCGATCACAAGAGTTTGAAGTACCTCTTTGACCAAAAAGAGCTGAATATGAGACAAAGAAGATGGTTAGAATTTCTCAAGGATTATGATTTTGAACTGAATTATCATCCGGGTAAAGCAAATGTTGTTGCCGATGCATTGAGTAGGAAGTCCTTGCATATGTCTATGCTTATGGTGAGAGAATTGGATTTAATTGAGCAATTCCGAGATTTGAGTTTAGTATGTGAAGACACTCCTACCAGTGTTAAATTGGGTATGCTGAAGCTGACTAGTAGTATTCTTGAGGAAATTCGAGAAGGTCAGAAGACTGATGTAGAGTTGGTTGATAAGTTGACTCTGATTAACCAAGATAAAGGAGGTGAATTCAGAATCGACGAGAATGGTATAATGAGGTTTGGTAATCGTGTTTGTGTTCCTGATGTTGCCGAATTGAGGAAGAGTATTCTTGAAGAAGGACATCGTAGCGGATTGAGTATTCATCCTGGTGCTACCAAGATGTATCATGACTTAAAGAAGCTGTTTTGGTGGCCTGGAATGAAAAAGGAAATAGCTGAATTTGTCTATGCTTGTTTGACTTGCCAGAAGTCGAAGATTGAGCATCAGAAACCGTATGGAGCTATGCAACCGTTATTTATTCCAGAATGGAAGTGGGATAGTATATCTATGGATTTTGTTTCAGGTTTGCCGAGGACGGTGAAGAATTGTGAAGCTATTTGGGTTATTGTAGACAGGTTGACAAAGTCTGCTCACTTTATACCAATGAGAATGGATTACCCAATGGAGAAGCTGGCTCAATTGTATATTGAAAGGATAGTGAGTTTACATGGTATTCCTTCGAGTATCGTGTCAGATAGAGATCCAAGGTTTACATCCAGATTCTGGGAAGGTTTGCAGAAGGCTTTGGGTACTAAGCTGAGATTGAGTTCTGCTTATCATCCACAGACGGATGGACAGACAGAAAGAACTATTCAATCACTAGAAGATTTGTTGCGTGCTTGTGTGTTGGAAAAGGGCGGTGCTTGGGATAGTTATCTACCCTTGATCGAATTTACTTACAATAATAGTTTTCACTCAAGTATTGGTATGGCTCCGTTTGAAGCTTTGTATGGTCGGAGGTGTAGAACGCCTTTATGTTGGTACGGATCTGGCGAAAGTGCTGTGATTGGGCCGGAAATTGTTCAGGAGACAACAGAAAGGATTAAGATGATTCAGGAGAAGATGAAGACTTCTCAGAGTCGGCAGAAGAGTTATCATGATAAAAGAAGAAGGACACTTGAATTTCAAGAAGGAGATCATGTGTTCTTGAGGGTGGCTCCTACAACTGGTGTTGGTAGAGCACTGAAGTCAAGGAAGTTGACTCCGTGTTTTATTGGTCCGTTTCAAATTACGGAGAGGGTTGGAGAAGTGGCGTATCGCATTGCGTTGCCACCGACACTTGCGAATCTGCACGATGTATTCCATGTATCGCAGTTGAGGAAGTACATTGCTGATCCATCTCATGTGATCCAAGTCGATGATGTGCAGGTAAAGGATAATCTGACAGTTGAAACTTTACCTATGAGGATTGAAGATCGGAAGGTGAAGCAATTGCGTGGCAAGGAGATAGCATTAGTCAGAGTAGCTTGGGGAGGACCAGCCGGTGGAAATGTTACGTGGGAGTTGGAGAGCCAGATGAAGGACTCCTACCCAGAACTCTTTGCCTAAGGTATGTTTTCGAGGACGAAAACTTTTCTAGTGGGGGAGAGTTGTAACACCCCATAAAATTCTTTATTCAATTTAATTAATTTTTGGATTAAATATTAGAATTATTTGAGTTAACTGAGAATAATGGAAATAATGAGGCTAATGGGCCAGGGTCGCGTGTAGTAGAAGGGGGGTGTCAGTGGTGAAGCCCACTACTAATGATAAACTTATTTTCATAAAATAGAAGGAGTTGTGGAATAGAGAGAATTACAGCGTTTTGGGAAAAGAAGTCTGAACGTGAAAAGAGGAGAAGAGCGAAGAAGTGCGACGCGAAGAAGAGCGAAGAATCAACCTTCAGGTAAGGGGGGACTCTTCCGTTTATCTTCTATTATGGGATTATAGGTAGTATGATAGAATTTGATCGTGTTATACGGATCAATTGGGTTATGCTTAGGTCGTAGAAATGTTAGGTTTTTGGGGGAATTGATTTATAATGAATTGTATTGATCGTGTGTGGTGATAATTGGATGGTTGAATGTATTATAAATGTGTTATAATATGTGTTATTTCACTTTATGCGAAATCTGGTTGGAGTGAGTTTGGTTTGGTAGTGATTCGGTGAAAGAGGGACGAAATCGCAGGCTATTTTCTGCTATTCGGAGCGCTGGAAATCGCCAGTTCGCGCCGCGTCCAGGAGTTGGCGCCGCGAACTGCTTGGCAGAAGGCCAGGAAGTTTTGTTGTGCTCAGTACGCGCCGCGAGAGTATGGCCGCGCCGCGAAGGCGTCGTTTCTTCTCGTTCCACGCCGTGAAACCTTGTTTGCGCCGCGAAGGCGTTGTTCCGATTCGTTCCGCGCCGCGAATGTGTGTGGCGCCGCGTGCTGTTAGTTGTTGCGACAGGCCGTTTTGAAAAGTTTGAAAACGTGTAACTTTTAAACCGTAAGCCGGATTTTGGTGCCGTTTCGAGTACAGTGAAGCTAATCAAATAATTTATATACTCAAATGGTGTTTTGAGTTGTGGCTTGAATTATTTTTAAAACACTCGATCTTATTTTTTGTGGTGGGATATGCTTATAGGTTCACTAATGAATGTCTTATCTGTATGATGACGTGGTTATAACTGGTGTTTATTATACATGTATTGTTGGTATGAAATATGTGTTTTATTGATGATTATGACATTGATCGATGAATGTGGGTGATGAGCATGTTATGGTTGATGCATGCATTCATAATCATTTTGTGGCTGGTCCTTGACGATGGTGGATCAGTGGTAGCTAATTCCCATTGTGTGGAATTAGTGAGTGGGTGTTACCGTATCCTTGACGATGGTGGGTCGGTGAGTTGGGTTATCCCAGATTTTGGTACCACATGCATGTAGTTGCATTGCATTAGGCTGTTTTGCTATTATAACATGAATGGAAGATTGTCCAATGTTATAATATGTGTTAATTTGGTTGTTTGCTTGCTGATTGTATGGTTTGAATCTGATCATAACTGTGATTGGGTGAATGGCATGTGAAATGATATTTTATTATCTATATCTTATAACATTAGTTAAATGTGAATGAGACTCACCCTTACTGTTGTTATTTTTCAGATTGAGGAGTAGCTCTCGTACTTGGTGAGGATTAGCTCGTCAAGTAGTTCGTTAGAGTCAGTTGGGTCCGTGTCATGCTCTGGTCGTGTAACACTGGGGGCGTCGTTTAGAGTTACTTGTTAAACTTTTTACTTTGGATGGATTTTTATGTTAACGTCTTAAGTCTGTGACTTGGCTGTTTGTTATTCAGATGTTAAAGATAATTCCGCTGTGTTAAACATGATGATCTGAATAAATTTGGTTGACGTTCTCTTTTATGGCATGACATGAGTATTATTGCTTAATTATTTGGAGTTGTAATGCCCTTTTTCATGTTTACTCTGATTATTATTTATTATTTATGCGGGGTATTAGAAGGGTGTTATAGTCGGTACTTGGTTGTTTGTTGCAGGTGTTGGATTGAAACAAGTGGGGGAGAAGCTTCGCTTCTCGGTTATGTTTCAGTTGTAAGAAGATTGATTCAGTAGGCTGTTGTTGGCAACAGTGCGAGCGTTGTTGGAGTTTGTTGTTTCCCGAATTGAAGGTGACTTGGACTTACGACTTCACTGGGAATTGAGTTGGAACATCTTGAAGGAAGATGATTAGAGGTAATTGACAGTTACTGTAAGAGAAGGAAATTGGAAAGTTGTGATGTGTCAGCTCTACTGGTGTGCTGCGAAGATGTCAGTTGTGTAGCCTTACACCTCGGAAGAGAGTCACCTGCAAGTTGCAAAGAGGATTGATGTCGTAATGTTCCAGAAATTGCGCTTCGGCGATGGGAAGTGTTGCTCAAGTTATAATAATGTTTGGAAGTGAAGAGATACGATAAGGGACTGTTTGGAATGTGATAGAGTTGAAGAGAATGAGTTTTGGAGAGAGATTTTCCTAAGCAAAACGCAGGAAAATTGCTGAATAGCTGCGGAACTTCGAAAATTCATAACTGGAGTTCTGGACATCCGAATTGAGTTCCGTTTGAAGCGTTGGAAAGCTAACGAAATGAACTTTGTTATAAAAATAGTTGCAGCAGCTGTAACATATTTAATTGTGACAGGATGACGTTGGAAAGAGGTGGA